>NC_057800.1:728432814-728732814 GCF_018294505.1 Triticum aestivum | reverse complement strand
TCCTCCTCAAGATGGACCACCTTTCTTGATTGCGTTGGGTCGATGGAGACTAGATGATTGCTCCCCCATACTCCACTATGGGTGAGCCACTCTTCGGCACATCTTCACAAGTCTATTGACACCACAATGGATGGCAAGATTCAAGCACTTGATATCTTCGTGATTCTCCACTTGAACTTGCACACGACAATCTTGATGATGATCACCACTTGATGTCATCCTTCCCATGGGTTGTATGATATCATCCTCTTGACGCAAGCCCATGGACACGTACCTAATGCCACATAGACTCTCACATAGACCATGGGTTAGTACACAAAGTGCAATGGACAATGCTTACCATACCATGGGATCACTTGATCCCTCTCGGTACATCTTCTACTCTTTGTGAGTTGATCAACTTGATTCACTCTTGACTTAGTCTTGATCAACCTTGAATCTTTCCAACTCTCTTTGTTTGGATGATGTCTTGAAGGTAAACATGAATGATCACACAATCTTCTTCTTCAAGACATGCTTGCAATAAGCTCAACACTCACATGACCAATCTTTGGATAATTCCTTAATAGCACCTTGGTCAACCCATAAACTCCTTGAAACCAACACATGGACTTCAAGAAATGCCTATGAAAAAATCCTTCAAATATAACTCAATGGAACCATTAGTCCGAGGAGAATGTCATCAATTACCAAAACCACACATGGGGGCACCGCATGTCCTTTCACCTATCCTATCTGAGCCACCACCATGATCATCCCTCTTAGCCTCATCCGTCTGCAGGTCGACGACCACACTCTTTCTCCGCACCATCAACCCTTTGCCTCCCCTCTGCCAACCAATCCATGATCGCACTCAACCCTCTTCCTTCCCTCCACCAAAGTCGTGACCGTACTCTAGTGTCCACTGATGAAGCTGCGACTGGCCGGGGCCGGTTGTGTTGACCGCACCTCGTCGTGTCGTCCTGGCCTCGGCGCTGTGGAAATGGACTGAAAAATGTGCAGCATAATAGCAAACCCATAAAAAATGTAAGTTTTCCCTTATAAATATGGAAAATGCTTTTGAAGGCTGAGCTCTATGAAGGCCTCTAAATGCAAAATTTAAAATTGACGAAAATTCATCTTTTACATTAAAAAAAATCATGAAAATGATATAGACATAAATAAAGGCATAACACACAAGTGTGTCAATTTTCAAAATAAAATACGTTGAAATGAGGGTTGTGCAAAAATGATAATAACAAATCTGAGGCTTTCTAACATATTATACAATTCATCCTCTCAGACCATGAATTTGTCTTTTAACTCCTCCCGTCCCAAAATAAATGACTCAATTTTATACTAACTTTGTACTAAAGTTATTACAGAGTTGAGTCACTTATTTTAAGACAGAGGAAGTACTTTTTCACATGTTATACTAGCCATCCTCCCAGCCTATGAATTTGTCTTTCTTTAGACCATGAATTTGTCTTTCTTTTACAGCTCGTGCTCGTACTCAAAGTATATCACGCTGAAATTTTACACACATACACCTCACATCCTTGTTTACTTGTATAAACTTTTGCAGATTTTTTAGACCAAAAAATTTGAATTTCAAGTTCATAAAAAATTCATGCTCCAGGAGGTTGAGATCCAAAACGCCATACTCCTATAAGTATATTTCTTAAGGGAGCAGTCTACATTACCAAGCGATTAGCTTGGTAAGCTACCTAAAAAAATTGCAATAAAAAAGTCTACATTTAAATCGGCCGAGGAAAAACTTATCAAACACTCATAATTAATTATAACATTACGAAAACACTAATGCCCACAAGTGTGGGCGCTAGCCAACTCAACCACACGACTCCATCTCCGTTCAATAGTTTATGCACGAATTTGGGCACGTTTTGGGTGATTTTGTGTGCCACGTAGGACAACTCACGTGTGTGGTGTGTGAGAGGGTTTGCCCGCACGCCGGTTTCCTCTCCCCGGTCAACAGTTGCTACTCGGGGGCGTGGGGTGGAACTGCTTAGCGCCCACACGACTCGCCCGACCGCGGTTGCCGTCAACCACGTCTCACACTTCGCCCCCTCTCCCCTCACGGTTCCATTTATTCGCTCGACTTCATTACTCACCCAACCCACTGCGTAGTTCATTCGATTGGAAGAGAAGCCGAGAGGAGAAGGTGGCGGCGGAGGCGGAAGATTCGACGGCATTTGCGACCGTCGGTGGGATTCGCCTAACCGGAGCGTCTTCGCTGGAGTGCCTGCAGATTGAAGGTAACGCTCCTTCACACGCTCACATTCCTTTGCCTACATTCGCCCCTCTCGTCTGTGGACAATGTTCCGCTCGAGATTCATCGAGATTCCGGCGGATTTGCGATGCTCCGATGTTCTCGTCGGCGGCGGAGTCCCGTGCTTGCCGTTTTGGGTGGTATTGCGTAGTTTCGTCACCGCTGCGGTGGCAGTCAAGCCAGTATGGCTCGGCTTGTCCACAACCACATCCTGGTTTTGCATTGCGATTGAGCCGGCGTTTAGTGGTTGCTAGTTACGTATTGCATCGAAATGCTATTTGCGATCAGTGGGGGCAATTTTTCATTGTTGAATTTCAGGTTATGATAGTTGCTAATGAACCCTAGATCTAGGCAATGTTGGGGATATCGCTTATCGGGAACTTATCGGTTGACCCATGATAAGCGGTAAATCGGCCCGTTTATTGGCATATCGGCCGATTTATCGCCATATTGGCTGATTTATCGGCCGATAAATCTTATTGGTCAGACAAAGGTAAGCGATAAATCGGCCGATTTATCGAAACATCGAAAGATATCTTGAACAGTGGATCTAGGTAGTTGTATTTTCAAAGTGCAGTATGAAGGCGGCCATGGCAGTTTCAGCAATTATCTGCATTGGATGGCAACTAATTTCCTGATCAACCGTGTCATTTGCCACAAATATGCTTTCCATGTGGCAACTATTTTTGTGAACACACTATGGCTATTGCCATGCTGCAAGTGTAGTATGAAGGCGGCCATGGCAGTTTTCAGCAACTATCCGCAATGGATGGCAACTAATTTCCTGATCAACTGTGTCAGTTGCCATCAAATATGCTTTACATCTGGTAACTTTTTTTGTGAGCACACTATGGCTGCTGCCATGCTATAGGCAACATAATGTGGCAACTTCACTGTACTGTAGATTCATTTTTTGTGTTTTTAGCAATGCTAATTAGTGATATCTGAATGTATTTGGCTGTATTACACGGCAACTCATTTTTAATATGAGGCCAGTGTGTGAATTGCCACATTACAGGTTGTCTAGTGGATGATGTCAACACTTTTTGAATTGTCTTCCATCTTAACATGGCAATTTCAACCTAGTACATTTTTCCTTTGAACATATGACAACTCATTTTTTATATGAGGACAGCATGTGAGTTGCCACATTACATGTCTGCGTAGTGGAAGGTGTGCTCATTTTATTTGTACTGTCTTGTGCTAACATGGCAACTTGAACATTTTTGTGTAAGCGTCTTATGATCTGTACATTTTTTCAAGTAGAGCCAATGTGTTTAGTTGCCACTTTTCTTGTTGGACAATCATAGGAGGTGTGGGTATTCCTATGATATTTCCTAGTCTTTTTGCCACTTTTTCAATTGGTAAACGTTTCGACACGGCGCACCGGCCGAGTCTTCCGCCGGTCGCACATGCTGCGTTGGATCGGAAAAGATCCTTCGGCCGTGCGTGCAAAGTCAAACCTTATCGCTTCGCGAGTAACCACCACCGCTCATTTTTTTTCGTTCGTCTCCTTCCCACCTACCGTCTTCTTCCCTGAGCATCTCGCCATGCACCTCTTCCCAGCGCCAACTGTGTGAGCCTGATCCTTTTGAGCTGTCGCGCAGTCCATCACCGTGCTTATGGCCGCCATCCATCCTCTTCAACCCGACGGGGCCATGGATGTTTTGCTACAACCGGTGACCTATAGTGCAGGAAGCGGCCTACGGCAATGCTACAACCAGTGTGCGGCGGTGCTTCAACCGGCAGCGACGGGCGTCGATGATTTTTCACCTGTCAGTGGGAAAAGCTTCAA
Organism: Triticum aestivum; assembly: GCF_018294505.1. NCBI lineage: Eukaryota > Viridiplantae > Streptophyta > Magnoliopsida > Poales > Poaceae > Triticum > Triticum aestivum. The sequence goes on along the minus strand of NC_057800.1, from coordinate 728,728,750 downwards.
CCAGCGTAGGAAAAGCTTCAACTGGTGGTGGTAAAAGCTTCAACCGGCATGAGGGAGAAGTTTCAACCCGCGGAAGAAAGCTTTAACCGACGGTCGAAAAGCTTCAAGTGACAGCGGCGAGCTGATTTTTTTGCTGCAACCATTATCGCTATTTGCTACGACTGGCGGGAGTTTTTGCTACATCCATATTTGACACCGATTTTTTGCTACTACCGGCTGAAAGCTTCGACCCCCGCAGAAAAGCTGCAACCGTAGTTTGAAAAAGCTTCAACCTGCTTTTGTAGATAGCTTCGACGGGCTAAAAGCTTCGACCCCCGCAGAAAAGCTGCAACCACCAGTTGAAGGTGCTCGAACCATTGTGCAGAAAAGTTGCAACCCCCAAGTCAATGGCGGTGATGGGAAGAAAATTAATGAGGCAACCGACGACAAGAACTTTGCTGGAAACGGATGAGGTTTTTGCTACAACCGTCGCCAAATTTTGCTACTACCGGCGATGGAATTTGCTACATCTATCATGGCGGAGCTGCAACGTACTATGGTGGTGCCTTTTTTGTTGCAACCGTCCTTGGATTTTGCTACTGCCGGCGTGGGATTATGCTACATCCATCCATGGCAGAGTCGCGAGCAACGACGGCGGTGACGACGAAGAATTGCTGCAACCATTGTTCGTTTTTGGTACGATCGGCACCGGAGTTGCCATGGCCGATAAACGCGAGCGGCCAAGGATGCGACACCAAGCACAAGGCCGAGAACGAGCGCGGGCGGCCAAGGATACGGCGGCGAGCGCGGGTTGCCGGTGAGCACGAGGCCGAGGACGAACGTGGGACCGGTAACAAGGACCACCGGCGAGGATGGGGACTAGCGACGAGCGCGGGCGGCGCCATGGCCGGGGCGACGAGCGCCATAGGCGGCCGGCACGATGAGCACGGTTGGTGCTAAGGCGGCAAGCGCGGGCTTCATGGTCGTGGATCCATGGAGGCCTTGACTAGCTCTCTCTGTGTGCTGGAGACGAGGATAAGGTAAAGAAAAACTAGAATAGAAGCTGCAATCTGACGGTCTCGTGCAGCCAGATCGGGCGGCTGGGGGCAGACCGGCCGAAACTTTCGGCCGACGCACCGGTGCCCAGTGCTGCCCTTTTCAATTTGACGCATGTGACAAGTACATTTAGTTAGGTGGCAACTGAAAGTGCGTTATATCGACTAGAGGGGGGGGGGGTGAATAGGCGACTTTTATGAAAGTCTTCACTAAGGAATTTGCCGGCGAGGAAATTCCTTAGCGAAGAACTACTAGCAGCGGAATAAGTACTCAAAGGTAAACATAACAGAATACAAGCATATTCATCATGATGAAATGAAGACAGGCACAGAGTACCTGAAGCGTAATCACAGGATAACACAGGATGAAGACAAACAGACTGAAGAAATTGAACTGAGGAAATTGAGAAAGTCTTCAGTTAAAGTCTTCAAATACATATATGAACAAACATACATCACAGTTATGAGGAAATGAAAGAGTTGAGGAAATAGAACCAGTAAGCTTGGTGAAGACAATGATTTAGTAGACCAGTTCCAACTGCTGTCTCAGTTGTACGTCTGGTTGGAGCGGCTGAGTATTTAAACTCGAGGACACACAGTCCCGAACACCCAGTCAAGGACACTTAGTCCAAGACACCCACTCCTCACCGTATTCTCCTTGAACTAAGGTCACACATACCTCGTCCAATCACTCGTGGTATGTCTTCAGGCGACTTCCAAACCTTCACAAACTTGGTCACCCGGCGATCCACAATTCCTCTTAGATGCTCTAGACCATGACGCCTAACCGTCTGGAAGAAGCACAGTCTTCAAAGGTAACAAGCGTCGGATCCACTCAGGATCAATCTCTTCAGTGATGCTCAATCACTTGGGGTTTGTAGGTGTTTGGGTTTTGGGTTTTTGGTTTTTCCTCACTTGATGATTTTCGCTCAAAGTCCTCGGAGGATGGGCTGCTCTCAAATGACAAGTGTCGATTTCTCTCGGAGCAGCCAACCAGCTAGTGGTTGTAGGGGGCGGCTATTTATAGCCTAGGGAGCAGCTCGACATGATAAGACATAAATGCCCTTCAATGATATGACCATTAGGTGGATAGATATTTTGGAACAGCTGGCGCATAGCACATCAACGGTCGGAATTTTGAGTAGCAAAATCCTCAGGGCTATCATGTTCCTCACTGTGTAGGCAATCCGCACTGGCCAATTCCTAACTCCTCAGTCAAGACAAATTCCTCAGAGACCAGAAGAACTTCGTCTCTGTCACTGAAGAAATTGACTGAACTGTATGAGATTTCCAATGGCTTCACTCGAAGGGATTGGTAGGTGTAGGATTTTGAGTTGAGCATCACATGGAAATTTTTCCTTAGTATTTCCTCGACCCCCTTTAACAGTACGGTGTTTCCTAGGACTCAAGAAATAGAAAAACAAAACTATGAAAATGAAAGTCTTCAAGCTTCATATTCCTCGCATGAATATCAAGTCTTCACGGACACACCAATTTCTTCACTTTCAAAGTCTTCATGAAAGTCTTTAAAAATACCAAAATCTTCAGTCGAAGATATTCATTTTTAGGGGTCGACTTTTCCTATAAATATCAAACTCCTCATAGACTTATAAACCTGTGTACACTCACACACGCATTAGTCCCTTAACCTATAAGTCTTCAATACACCAAAATCACTAAAGGGCACTAGATGCACTTACAGCAGCTGCTTCATTCATAAGTTCATTTCACCCTGACATTTTGATTTTGTTCTTATCTCAGCACAATGGCTCGCGGCGACCATCAAGACGATGATGATGACTTCATGGAGTTACCGCAACAGAATCGCGCAACTGGACGGACAAAAGATGGCGATGAGGTAATTTTCCACGCCCATATGTTTTTGAATGTCACATTGAGTTTGCAATCGTCTGTTAGGAACTAAATTTTCATGATACTGTAACATGGCAACAAATCATCATTTGTCTATTATGCAGAAGAAGAAACGTTGTCGCAATAGGGCTTTGCAAGAACGCCTGACTATATTGACCGAGGGCTTTACTGACGAGCAGAAGGGAGCTGCTGTTGAGATGGGGATGCAGGCTCTAATGGATGTTTGGTGCAAGAACCTAGTGAACCATGTATGTGACTGGCTTGGTGAGACTTACGATCCTGCCTCCAGGGAATTTGTGATTCCGGGACATGGAAGATTGCCGTTGGACGAGGAATCCATGTACTGCACTATGGGTGTGTCCCATGCAGAAATCAAAGTCCCGTATGAGGTCAATAATAAGATTGAGGAAATGTTGTTTACCCGTTTGTTTCCTGGGATGGCATCCATGCCTAACACGACTGTGCTGGCAACTTCGCTGGAGGGCATGAAAACTCATGGCGAGGTTTTTAAGATGAAGCTCCTGATGTACCTGATATCAGCTGTTTTTGCGCCTACCACTTCTCTTCGCCCAAGCAACAAGTGCTTCCCAATCCTGGTGAATGATCTATCTCTACCATGGTTTTGGGTACCGGGCGGTAAACTCGGTTACCGCCCAGTAACCGCATTTCTCGCTGCCCCACGATAATTAGGTATCTCGAGTAAAAAAATCGAACTTTTTGAATTTTTTGAATTTAAACTCCTAACTTCTAGTTAAATGAGATATATCTCTAGCTCACACACAAGCTGACTTGTGTCCTACTGGTAAGGATCTTCCTCCAACAACAGCGCGTCATGTGTTCGAGGACAGCCGGCCGCATTTTTTCCTTTTTGATTTTTGAAGAATGCACGCCACACTATGTTGTAATTTCTAAAAAAATATGTGCGTGCGAAGGTCGAACTCGCGACCTGCAGGTGCGTGGCAGTGGATCAGACCTGTTACCACTGCGCTAGTAATACTGCTGCGTAGAATTGGTGGTCCAAACTTATCTATTCTAGTCTTAAAAAATTCGAATTCAAATTTGAATTTTAAATTTCGCTCGAATTTTTGTCGGTATTTCGTGGTTACCGCGGTAACCGAGTTTACCGCCCCCCCACGAGAAAAATGTTCCATTCGGAATCCAAAACCTTGATCTCTACTCCTTTTTTTTCTTCAATCTGTTGACTCTGATGTCGTCCGTAAGCTAGTCACTACCAGTTACTTGACGTTTTTCCTCATTTTTGAATGCTGACGCGGCAACTCCTTGTCATGAAATTTGTGTCGTGCAGGCGAAGCTGAAAGATGTGAAAAACATGAATTGGTGTAAATTCATCACGAACTTCCTACATGAAGCATTCTCAAACAAGATGTTCCAAAAGGGTTGTCGACTCCATTTAATGGTATTTTTTCCCTACTAAACACTCTTACCATATTGAATGTTTTCCCAAATGAAACATGTGAGCTGTTTGATTAGTGTGAACCGTACAAGATCATGCATGGCAACCCGTTTTGTTTTTTATTTTGTTTTTTATGTGATTTTGTTTTCATGTGAAGGTGACTTCTGTTTGATCCATGGCATCCGTGGTTGCTGCCTTCAAGGCAATAGCATTTTTCAACAGCACACACACAAAAAATGTTCATTTCATACATCCACTCTCTGTTTCATACAATATGCATGGCAACCATGATGTTGACCTTCTGGCAAGTATCATTATAACAGGGTGGCAACTGCCAGCACAACATGTGGCAACTAACACAGCGCAACTGGATTTGCTGCACTACGACACCTATATTTTTCTTGCCATGTTGCATTTTTCATTTGGTAAGCACATGGCAACTGCAGTTCAACCCACATGGAAACTGTAGTTGTTGCCACATGGCAACTGTAGTTGTCAACACAGATAGATGGCAACTCTTTATTTCTTTATGCCATTCAACTTGATGACTAAACGAAAATGCATTAGCTACTTTTTTTCAACATAGGATGATGGCAACTAACATATTTTTGTTTCAAATTGTGTACACCAGCTCATGTACGTGGATCGTCTTGATCTGTCCACCATTGATTTTAGGCGAGGTCACCTGTTGAGCATTTAATTGGGCAGTCTGCTTTCGAAATGACCAGCTTGCTCGAGAAGTTGGTTGAGGGTTGGACATCCCTTAATGGCTTGGACAACAACGCGGTTGCGAGGCAGTTCACTCCATTCGTTGCAGAACGGACACATCGGCCAACCGGTTGCCGTGGCCAGTACGACTACAACAACTCCCAGGAGCTTCCTAACACGCAAGATGATCTAGATGGAGATGCTGGTCTCGACAAGGATGATGATGATGACATGGAGGATGTGCAACATGAACCCAATGATGATGAAGATGTTGAAGTTCGTGCAAGCGGTAAGAAGGACAAGGCTGCACCAAATGCCCCCCCCACCGGAGAATGTCAAGGACCAGACAGTTGCGAGAGACAAGGTGGTGTCGCCCTCAAAGAGGGGCAGGGCCCCAGGGGATGTTGGGCAGGGCTCTGCTGGCAAGAGGTCTAGTACTGATCCCTTAGCTTCTAGGAGGAGGTTCGACATCTATTTACTGTTTTGTTTGTCTCTCCTTTTTAAAAGACCGGCCTTTTTTTCATTTGTTTGCTGAGCGTGGCAACGATTTTCGTGTCTAACACTTGGTACAATTTTTGCCATCTTTTCATACATGCAGTGAGGCGACAGCTGGTGGATGAGCAGTTATGAAAAAACAAGCCCCAACGCCAACCCGTGCTTCTGCCCAATTGGACAAGGGTGCCCCCATTGCTGGTGACACCCCTTCCATTAGGTCGTCTCCTCATACAACGACGTCCAACACCGGGGATCCTGTCGTGTTGGCAGACGTGAGCAATACAGTCAAGAAGTAGGTTATCCCTGTTTTTGATTGTCATAGTGCTGCATTTTTGCCTGATGCATTGTACATAATATACACCCTTTTTCAGTGGCAACTGCTGTTCTCTCATGATCTTTTTTTACTACATGTCATCTCCTGTTTGTTCTGCATGGCAACTGCTAGCTAGGCCACATGACAATTCTTATTCCACTTACATGGCAACTACTAGCTAGGCCACCTGACATTTCTTATTCCACTTACATGGCAATTCTTATACTACATTGTCTTGTGTGCTCATCCCATACCTACTTCTGAAATGGCAGCTCTGGCACATCACATATTTTTTCATTTTTCAAGATGGCTACCATGGCAACTATTTTGTTTAATTTTTAACAATGTTCACGTGCTTTTTTGCAGGGTGAAGAAGACTACCACATGCGTGACCAAGCAGAACCCCAGAGACCCACTCGAACACATACACTCAAAGCTGTCGATAGGTGGCAACTCAGATTCTCATGAGGCGCGAGTCGACAAAGCTGTTGCTGCATCGTCCACTGCGCCCACTAGCTCTGATGCAAGCGGCCGACCATCTCCGCCGGTTGCAGATGTGCAGGCTACAACGATAGGCATCCGTACATCTGGGAGTGATGAGTCCGTATCTGCCAGGACTGCCAAGATATTTCCCACTCCGTTGGCAATGAAGGATGATGCTGTGAGCCACGCCACCCGATCATCAAGTGTTGAAGTGGACGCTCCCGAGATCAACCTAAGCAAGGATGATTCCCTCTCATCTGATACAGATTCCAAGTGCGTGGGTGGTGGCACTTCTCCGTCCACGAAAGAAGGGGCTGAGGTGACAGTTCAGACTGATATGCCATCCACAGGTGAGAGTCTTGGCACAACAGTTCCAGCTTCTGGTGTTCCAGAGGTTGCTAAAGCGACCGTATCGTGAGCTGGTCTTCCACCTAGGCATCGTAGCCCCCACAAGCAATCTGCAGATATACCCAACGCACCAGCTATTGCCAGGAGCAGCAGAGATGACTCTGGTTACGTGCCTGCGTACACACTGTTCCCACCACCTGCCAAAAGCAGTGTTATGGAGAAAATGGAAAACCGGAGTACAACTGACCCAGGTGTCAAGTCAGGCACGACTGACGGAGGTGAACGTCCGGAGCAGACTGCACCTTTACCCGCCGTGGAGGACCCCAGCTTAAATCTGCGCACTTCTAAGCTCCCAATCAACATTGGTGTTCTCTACAGCCCAAACAAGAAGATTGGCAAGAAAGTTGTGACTGATACCGCTGACAACACGCCCCGCCCTACCAATAATCCTGATGATTCTGCAGCAGACGAGGCAGAAATGTTTGTTGATCTTTCACCCCTGGATTCTGCCCCACAAGTTGTTCGTGGTCCGGCTAGTAGCCAGGAGGGGCACCCAATGTCCTTCACCCCACCGAGCTTTAGCCTTGGCATCAGTCAAGATCAACCAGTGGTGCATGATCCTATACCACTTTCCTTTGCTTTCCCGGCAGGCATGGCCCCAATGATGGCGCAGCCAATAGCTGAGGGAAGGAAGGATGTGAAGTTTGCAGAGCCGATTGTGGAAGGTACATTTTTCTCTATGTTTATCATTTTGTTGTACACATTTTTTTAGTCTAAATTTTATCCCAAGCTTTTTTTGGCTTCTCACTAGTGATGGCAAATGTTATCTAATGAACATGGCAACTGGATTTTGCTGCACAATGTCACCTACATTTTGTTGCCATGTTGCATTTTTCATTCGGCAAGCACATGGCAACTGATAGTTGATACAACATGGCAACTGCAGTTCAACCCACATGGCAACTGTAGTTGTTGCCACATGGCAACTACAACGCACTACACATGGCAACCGGAGTTGCCTCCACATGGCAACTCCCTACTCTATGCACATACATTTCACATTCTACACCATTTCTTTGCGCACTAAACTTGTTTTATTTCCCAGGTATCCTAACCCACTTTTTTGATCCTTGCAACCACCCCTGAGGAGATTACATCGTCACTTGATGAAGCTTACCGCAGGATTGAGGAGGATGCATTAAAGAGGAGGTCGTCACAGGGTTAGGGGCAATCAAGTTCTAATGTGCCTGCTGAGTCGGTATCTGAGGATACCGCTAGAAGTGCCACCCCTGATTCTGTGAGGCAGCATAGGGTAGTTCACGCACCACCTGCGGATGACTATGAGCCAGAAGTCAAGGCCACAAAGGATCAGAACCAGTTGTACGATATTCTCAAGTGCTTTGGAAATGCGAGGTCCAACAACAAGCACATGAAGGAACTGAAAGCGTAATGACCACACCGCATAACCCCTCATTTGCTTTCCTCGTTACTTTTCTTCATTTTTGCTATTTTATAGATGCTCTGTTTATGATTTATTTCTTTTTTTACTTAGTAGACATGATTCTTTCATATTATATCATTATCATACAACTCATGTTTGGACAGAACCAAGATCATACAATGCGATGCGACGTACGTTGACCTCGGCGATCTTGCCGAGTCTGTGAGGCCACTCGGCAAAATGTCGAAGAATGTAGTTGCATGTGGGATTGACTTCATCAACATGCATATGGATATGTCTCCCGACTAAACAATCATGCACTACAACGTGACCTACAAAATATGGGATGATGACTTCCACCACAAAATCCTGAGGAAGCATTTTGCCGCGCATGGTGATTTCAAGCTCACAATGAAGAAATATGTGAGTATTCCTTCCTTCTTTGCATATTTTTTTGTCCCATGTTATGTTTTTGTCAGTAGCTATGCTTCACATGTGGGCTACATACTATATTTTGTGATAGATGTTTCATGTGGCAACAGCTGCCACGTAAAATAAGTTTGACTGCTTTTTTAATGCAACTTATGTGGCAAATTCAATTAGAATAGTTGGCAACTTGTTCATACATGGATGGCAACTTCTTTCAATTAAACATGGCAAAATAAACATTCTTTGCGGGCTCATTTTTTTGGACACTCGCCGCTTTGTCATTCATGTACCTGTAATTGCATCCGGCAATATCTTTTTAAATCATTGTTCCTACTACATCATTTTGCTATTTTTTGATTTCAACTCTGATTGTTTATCTTTTTTTTACTTTCGCAGGTACTGTTCCCCATGTTCCAAGAGCTTGCACCACAGGACCCACATGACAAGTGTGGTCACCACTACGCGATTTGCCTTGACCGGAAGAACCAACGTTTTGAGGTGCTTGATTCAATGCGTTCAGAAGCTGATGCAGACCTTACTACCCATGCTGAATACTTCATCAACAACCTCAAGGAGACATGGAACCGTCACTATAAAAACTCAAGGGTCCAGATCAATCATTTTCCAATCGAGTATGTCGCGACTACGAAGCAAGGAAACTGGTAATTACTCTCTTTTTTCATGTGTCCCCTACACCAATCCCTAAACCCTTTTTGTCACCTCTGCATTGAAGTTGATGATTTTCTGTGTTCTCTTTGAGTTGACATGATTCTTTTTTTATAGGCATGACTGTGTCTTTCACATGTTGGAATACCTTGCAAAGTGGGAAGGCCGACGAGTCCCTGTCGTCACAGCTGCAATGGTTGTTGAGCTCCGTAAAATACACATGGAATTGGTTGATGAATGAAGATTTCAGCACACGGTCCAATACACGAGAGTTCATAGAGGACGCTGTCAAGAAAGCCAACAAGAAGTACAAGTGATCACGTGGTGCTCCATACCGCACGCCCACCTTACATTCTGTTGCCGAGGAATGTAAGGCATTACCTTGTTTTTTTAAAACTATGTTCATGTGCTAAGTTATGACTGCATCTCCCCGTAGCCTAGTATATAGTGGTGGTGTGTGAGCGACATTTGAATATTTTTTGTAATATATGTGTGGATATGAACCTACTTAGGTGTGACAGCAGCTACGTTTATGTTTTTCAGTATTATCATTTGTTCGTGGTTGGTAGTACTAGTTTGGTGTCTTGAATGCGTCTATGATGTCTGAAAACATGGCAAATGCAGTTGATCAGACACAGTTAGTGAAAGTTATCGTTCTTTTTCGTTTGGCTTTTTGGGTTTTTTGCATTGCTAACTATATCAGCTAGCATGGTAGTTCGTACACAGTCGTAACCGTGCGGTTTTTGCACGTGATTGTTTCAACTTGTTTTTCACAGTTTGCACATAATACACCATGTGTGGACTAAAATGCGTTGACTGAACACGGAAATCTACACGATGGAAGACGCATTATATATAACATGGCATATTCAGTAGAACTAACATGGCAGATTCATTGGAAAAGGCATGGCAAATTCAGTGGAACATGCATGGCAGATTTAGTACCACACACGGGGCAACTACAGTCATTCATTCATGGCATTTTCCTTCAAAATATGATGCCCCTCCAGAGTCATTCTCACATTTTAAATTTTTTAGAACATCTATCTTACAAAAAATGTCACCAACAAACCAATCCACAGTGCTCCAATGTTGCTTACGGATTGCCCGCCCCTTTCTTTGCTTTCTTGTGTTTTGCTTAAATCTCCAATCCCGATTTGTATCTTATCTCTTTTGGACGCCCTTTTGTGATGGAACAGGGCAGGTTCCTGACCTGGGTTTGTGTGCTTGCGATCCATATCCTACCTACGAGTTTTCAGATGATGACCCCATGGACGAAGGCACACTTGTGGTACGGGTGAACCTGTGTAAGGCTTCCTCATCTTTCCTCTTCTTGGTCTCATCAAGCTCTCTTTTCAGGGCCTTCCTATGTTTTTCTGTGACCCTTGCTGTCTCATCGCTCTTGCACGCTTCATCTATTAGCTCAGCATAGTTGTTTGTCAACACAACGTGTCTCACGGCATCCATGGTTGACTCTGGTCTCTCATCATGCACAGCCAAAACTGCATTTGATGTTTGTGTCCCCAATGCATTGTCAGCGTCCCAAGTCCATCGCCGCCATATGAAATAGCGGGACATTCGTGTCACCGCATTCATGTCCATTACTTTCAGTATGTGACAGCACACAATCCCGTCCCGTTCGAATTTGTAGCATTGGTAGTAGTATTCGCCTTTGCTTATCAAGACCTTTACAAAATAGTTCCTCCCCTTGTCTGGGTCTTCAGGTTCTGAATCTGACATGCCCATGATAGAACACATCTTGAACGTATGTTCGTCCACCTGGAAAGTCGTGTACATGCTGGCACGCTTTATTTCTTCCTGGAATCTGCAAGTTTTGTGTGGTTTTGTTAAACTCTTTGTGTGATGTTTTCCATAGCACCTTATGTTGTTGTAGGCTGTAACGTAGGAAAGGCATCTAAAATGAATGATGGCTATGGCATCTGCATGATATTTTTTTCACATGGCAAATGCATAACATTTTTAGTTGGCATGTGCATTCCATACCATCATGGACAATGGAAGTACATTCCTTTTAAACATGGCAACTACAGTTCATTAAACATGGCAATTGTAGTTGAGTAAACATGGCAACTGCATTTCATTAAACATGGCAACTGAAGTTCATTAAACATGGCAACTGTAGTTGAGTAAACATGGCAATTGCATAACTGCTACCTCTTGAGCACTGCGTTGGTTTTCCCCAAAGAGCAAGGGATGGTCCAGCAAAGTAGCGTAAGTATTTCCCTCAATTTTTGAGAACCAAGTTATCAAACCAGTAGGAGGCTACGCGCGAGTCCCTCGTACCTACACAAAACAAATAAATCCTCGCAACCAACGCGATAAGGGGTTGTCAATCCCTATAGGGCCACTTACGAGAGTGATATCTGATAAGATAATATTTTTCATATTTTTATGATAAAGATGCAAAGTAAAATAAAAGCAAAGTAAAAAAGCAAAGGAAATAACTAAGTATTGGGAGATTAATATGATGAAGATAGACCCGGGGGCCATAGGTTTCACTAGTGGCTTCTCTCAAGAGCATAGGTATTCTACGGTGGGTGAACGAATTACTGTTGAGCAATTGACAGAATTGAGCATAGTTATGAGAATATGTAGGCATGATCATGTATATAGGCATCACGTCCGAGGCAAGTAGACCGACTCCTGCCTGCATCTACTACTATTACTCCACTCATCGACCGCTATCCAGCATGCATCTAGAGTATTAAGTTCATGGAAACAGAGTAATGCCTTAAGCAAGATGACATGATGTAGAGGGATAAACTCATGCAATATGATGAAAACCCCATCTTGTTATCCTCGATGGCAACAATAAAATACGTGCCTTGCTGCCCCTACTGTCACTGGGAAAGGACACCGCAAGATTGAACCCAAAGCTAACAAAGCTAAGCACTTCTCCCACTGCAAGAAAGATCAATCTAGTAGGCCAAACCAAACTTATAATTCGAAGAGATTTGCAAAGATAACCAATCATACATAAAAGAATTCAGAGAAGATTCAAATATTGTTCATAGATAGACTTGATCATAAACCCACAATTCATCGGTCTCAACAAACACACCACAAAAAGAAGATTACATCGAATAGATCTCCATAAGAGAGGGGGAGAACATTGTATTGAGATCCAAAAAGAGAGAAGAAGCCCTCTAGCTAATAACTATGGACCCGTAGGTCTGAGGTGAACTACTCACACTTCATCGGAGGGGCTATGGTGATGGTGTAGAAGCCCTCCGTGATCGATGCCCCCTTCGGCGGAGCTCCGGAACAGGCCCCCAGATGGGATCTTATGGATACAGAAAGTTGTGGTAGTTGAATTAGGGTTTTAGCTCCGTATCTGATCGTTTGGGGGTACGTTGATATAGGAGGAAGGAGTACGTCGGTGGAGCAATAGGGGCCCCACGAGGGTGGAGGGCGCGCCTGGGGGGTAGGCGCGCCCCTACCTCGTGGCCTCCTCCTTTGTTTCTTGACGTAGGGTCCAAGTGTCCTGGGTCTTGTTCGTTGAGAAAATCACGTTCCCGAAGGTTTCATTCTGTTTGGACTCTGTTTGATATTCTTTTTCTTCGAAACCCGAAAATAGGCAAAAAAACAGCAATACTGGGCTGGGCCTCCGGTTAATAGGTTAGTCCCAAAAATAATATAAAACTGGATAATAAAGCCCAACAATGTCCAAAACAGTAGATAATATAGCATGGAGCAATCAAAAATTATATATACGTTGGAGACGTATCAAGCATCCCCAAGATTAATTCCTGCTCATCCTCGAGTAGGTAAATGATTAAAACAGAATTTTTGATGCGGAGTGCTACTTGGCATAATTTTAATGTAATTTTTCTTAATTGTGGTATGAATATTCAGATCCAAAAGATTCAAGACAAAAGTTCGTATTGACATAAAAATAATAATACTTCAAGCATACTAACTAAGCAATTATGTCTTCACAAAATAACATGGCTAAAGAAAGTTCATCCCTACAAAATCATATAGTTTAGTCATGCTCCATTTTCGTCACACAAGAATGCTCTCATCATGCACAACCCCGATGACAAGCCAAGCAATTGTTTCATACCTTAGCAATCTCAAACCTTTAAACTTTCACACAATATATGAGCGCGACCCTATAGCACTATGGTTGGAATAGAATATGATGATGGGGGTTAAGTGGAGAAGACAAAAAGGGAGAAAGTCTCACATCAACGAGGCTAATCAATGGGCTATGGAGATGCCCACCGATTGATGTTAATGCAAGGAGTAGGGATTGCCATGCAACGGATGCACTAGAGCTATAAATGTATGAAAGCTCAACAAAAGAAACTAAGTGGGTGTGCATCCAACTTGCTTGCTCACGAAGACCTAGGGAACTTGAGGAGGCCCATTGCTGGAATATACAAGCCAAGTTCTATAATGAAAATTCCCACTAGTATATGAAAGTGACAAAACAAAAGACTCTATATCATGAAGATTATGGTGCTACTTTGAAGCACAAGTGTGGCAAAGGATAGTAACACTGTCACTTCTCTCTTTTTCTCTCATTTTTTTCTTTATTTGGGCCTTTCTCTTTTTTTATATGGCCTCTCTCCTTTTTATTTATTTATTTATTTCCTCTCTTGGGACAATGCTCTAGAAAATGATGATCATCACACTTCTATTTATTTACAACTCAATGATTACAACTCGATGCTAGAACAAAAGATGACTCTATATGAATGCCTCCGGCGGTGTACCGGGATATGCAATGAACCAAGAGTGACATGTATGAAAGAATTATGAACGGTGGCTTTGCCACAAATACTATGTCAACTACATGATCACGCTAAGCAATATGACAATCATGAATGTGTCATGATAAACGGAATGGTGGAAACTTGCATGGCAATATATCTCGGAATGGCTATGGAAATGCCATAATAGGTAGGTATGGTGGCTGTTTTGAGGAAGATATAAGGAGGTTTATGTGTGAAAGAGCGTATCATATCACGGGGTTTGGATGCGCTGACGAAGTTTGTACCAACTCTCAATGTGAGAAAGGGCAATTTTCGGTGTCAAAACCGGCAGATCTCGGGTAGGGGGTCCCGAATGTGCGTCTAAGGTGAATGGTAACAGGAGGCAGGGGACATGATGTTTACCTAGGTTCGGGCCCTCTTGATGGAGGTAATACCCTACGTCCTGCTTGATTGTTCTTGATGATATGAGTAGTACAAGAGTTGATCTACCACGAGATCAGAGAGGCTAAACCCTAGAAGCTAGCCTATGGTATGATTGTCTGTTTTCCTATGGACTAAAACCCTCCGGTTTATATAGACACCGGAGGGGGCTAGGGTTACACAAGGTCGGTTACAAAGGAGGAGATATACATATCCGTATTTCCTAGCTTGCCTTCCACGCCAAGTAGAGTCCCATCCGGACACGGGATGAAGTCTTCAATCTTGTATCTTCATAGTCCAACAGTCCGGCCAAAGGATATAGTCCGGCTGTCCGGAGACCCCCTAATCCAGGACTCCCTCAGTAGCCCCTGAACCAGACTTCAATGACGATGAGTCCGGCCGCAGTATTGTCTTTGGCATTGCAAGGCGGGTTCTTCTCCAAATCTTGAATATCTGTTAAGTGGTGCCCGGCTCCCATAAATGTTGGACTTCTTGGCTTCTGTGCCCAATAAGGGCCATCTTCCATGCGTCGAGCGAATGCGAGGAGCCAGGGCGTTTCTACATTTGCCCTCCTAGCCAGGTAAATAAATTGTCTATTGAAGGGATGGGGATTCTTAGATCTAATCCACACCATCCTCCCACAGCGAGAATCCATCGGAGCGCGCTCGGAAAAAATCCATTCCAACATGGCCAACCACCGCAACTCCTCCTCCCGCTCCCGTAGCCCTAAGCCCGGTGATTGGGAGAGGTGTTCCGTCCCGCACAGTCGATTAGTAGAGCTGCAGACTCAGGGGTTTCTCCCTCCAGCGTATATGGTCCCCGTCCGAGCCAGGCTCGCCATTTATAATGGCGGGGAGGAAGCGGAGAGCTTCCCCAACCCCTCTAAGGGGGAGCGGGTGTGCCTTGTCCCTTACTTACTAAGGGGACTCAGATTTCCAATTCATCCATTCCTCCGCGGGCTCTTGGAGTTTTACGGCCTCCAACTGCATAATTTCACCCCTGCTTTCATATTACACATCGCCGGTTACGTTGCCTTTGCGAGCTATTTCTAGGCTGCGAGGCTCATTTTGAGCTGTGGAAAAGGTTATTTTGCCTTGTGCCCTGCACAAAGAAGGGGTCACTTTATCAGGTGGGCGGAGCCGAAATATGGCGCATCGCCGAAACCGGATACCTGTCCGGTACTCCGAAGAAGACGTTCGAAGATTGGCCTTCGGAGTGGTTTTATATGGAGGACGTCCCCCTTCCAGACCCTATTCGGCGGGGTCTTCCTGAGTTCGACAATGCTCCTCTGAAGAAACGCCGAAGCTGGCGCCCACGGAGCCCCCAGGAGGAAGACAACGGAGAAGTCCTTTACATGATGAACCGGATTAAAGCGTTGGCTCAATCAGGATTGACAATAATCGAGGTTATGTCAATATGCATAATGCGGGGGGTGCAGCCACTTCAATATCGAGGGCACCCCCTTTGGTGTTTTAACGGAAGATGATGCCACCCGTTGCGGGCGTAAGGGACCGGACTCCGTTGCTGCTTTAGCAAAAATTCTGTCTGAGTTGTTCAAGGGAGAGGAGGAGTTCATCTGTATCAAGCCACGGGATGGATTCTCCATGTACAACCCTCCAAGCTGGGTGAGTTATACCTCTTTACTCCCATTCTTTCCGCATCCTTCGTCGTAGGTACTCACCTTGCCATTTTACGGAAGGAACTACGAAAAGTTGTAAGGGAGGTCAATAGCCCACCTCCACAACCAGAGGACCCTAGTCAGGCCCTCGGTCCCGGACTTGAAGAGGATCTAGACATATTCATGGAGCTGATAGACAGGCAATTCTATCAATTGAGCTGTGATGACGCCATGGTGGCCATAACGGCCGACTATCCCGTACTGCTCCCTGCGTCGCACGGAAGAAAAACCAAAATCCCAACTGCAAAAATAGGATCCCCTTTTAGACACTTCACCTACCATACACATATGGTGTTTTACAGGGAAGGCATTCGGGATGCCGTGCGGAACCCACAGCAACTCGCCAACAAGAGGCACCGAAGCCGGGTAGGCCAAAAAGAAAGGCGGTCAGGACGGAGGCACCGCGCAGAGGTATGACACAAAACCTCGCTCCGTGGTTGTCGTCTTTCTCAAAATATAATGACGTCCATGTTTCTTTAATAGAAATAACGCTCGCCAGACTATATCCGGAGAAGCTGCCGATCACGCCTCACCAGTCGGGCTCCAGGGCCGGACATAGAGGCGGAAGCCAACATGCGGCGGATGCCGGATGCTCCTCCTACAGAGGATGCAGATGGACTATCCGCTACAAATTCAGAAGTGGAGAGCGCCATGAATCAAAGGCGTCGCCGGGCCATACTCCATGACACTTGTTTCTCACCAAAGGCATTCGATGCCTTCAATTACGGAGACGCGTACATCCGTGCTGCTCAAAATGGTCTAGCCAGAGCCACGGACCAGTATGTAAGGGATATACGGGTAAGAAAATCTGACGATTATATGTATCAGTAGCCCCTAAGACTTGAAACAGTTGACGCAACTAATTTAAGGATCATTATTTGTGCAGGTTCTGACGGAAAAGAATTCCCAATTGTCTCAAGAGCTGGACGAGTGCAAGACCCAGCTGGAAGCCGCTGTTGCCGCATTGAAGGAGTCCAAAAAGGGTCCCCCGGGTAACACTTTTGTCTATTGCAAAGAATATGGGTACCAGGTAGTATGCGGCATGTATGCACACCTAACAATAGAAGTTGTAGGTGGCCCCGGAGTGAATCCGGAGGCCGTGGAGGCGGATACGGCACGTGATGATCGGCAGCGAAATGCTGGCGAGCGCGTGCTAACGCGAGTTAGCTAGGCAGGAGAAAAATGATCTCCAAGACGCCAATATCTGGCTCGGCGTGGAACTGAAGGATGTCTGAGCCCAGCTTGCGGACTCCGTGAAGGAGAATAAACGGCTTCGGCACGACATTTTTAGTAAGTGCTTGAACGAACTATTTAAAGGAGTTCGGCGAAGAAGCCTTCTAATAGCGTTATGTCTGCAGGTATGCTGACGGGTCGTCCCGCGGAGGAGATGCCCGGGTCTTCAGGTGATCTTCTACCAGAGCTCTCACAACTGCACGAACAAGTTCGGCAGGTGATGCAAGGTATTTCCCAAGCCTTGTGGCCATCCGCGTCCCCGCCAGGAGGCATGGGAGAGCTTATAGAGAAGCTCAAGGGAGCGCGGCGTCGCTCCGATTATGGAAGATATCAGCCTGCCGATAAGGTGCAAGGGAAGCCTGGGCTATGGTGAAGACACGATATACCAAGGCGGACCCAAACCACATGGCCGAGGTCGGACCTGTGGGGCCCGATGGGAAAGAGATCCCTGTCAGTTTAGTGTATGACCAAGTAGAATTAGCCGCAAAGTATTCCCAACAGGATTGTAGGCTAGACAGCCTGTTGGATGGTATAGAGGAAGAATTTAATCAGTCTTAGTGACTGTGTACTTCAAGTGACATATGTAATGTCCCTAGCCGGATTGTAAATCATTTGTCATGGCGGACCTTTTCGCTTCGACCCCTGGACCCGATAGTCAGGAGTGTATCCGAATACCCACTCGGTTATGTAAAAACTGGAGTATGCATGGAAACCAGGCATAGGGGTCATAAATGCTTGAACAGACAAGTATCCAACTAGCTATGTTATATTACATGGATAGTAAGAAACATCTTCCAGGGAGAATAGTTCCGTTAAGGGTTCCTTTCCCTGGGTACGCATGCCCTAATGTGCATGTCCGAACTGCGAAACGCAGGCTAAAAACATTTGGGGGCGTGTAGTAAATTAAATGAAAGTCGTCTTTTATTCACCGACCGAATATTCCCTTAAGAACACTAGCTTTCGACTTCACCCAGTCTGAGGTACACGTCCGGCTGACCCGGCAGTAACAATCGCAGAGGTGCTCCCCTTATGACCTAGCCGAATTAACGGGAACGTAGGGCATAAATACAAGAGCCAGGCAACCCAGCTTGGCCAAAACTTAAGTCATATCGCTGCATATAATGGCGAAAAAAGATACACGCGGAAGAATAACACATGTGCGGGGCATAAAGCCCGTAAAGATAATTAGATTAAGCTTCTGTATAAGAAGCCCCCAGGTACATTGAGCACGGTTAGCGCATCAAGATTGTGTAACCAAGACACAAGTTTATCCCTTTAGGGCCTTGAAGAGAAAAAAGAGAAAGAAAGAGAGGAAAAAATAGATGTGCAAAAAAATTGATGGAGGTAAGGGGACGAACATAGAGTCCGACGCTAGGCGTAGAATCTTCAGAGTCTGGCTGCGTTCCATGGGTTTGGCTCGAGTCGGTTATCCGATGCATCCCGTAGACGGTACGCTCCGTCGGTCAGAACTTGGTCGATAATGAAGGGACCTTCCCATTTGGGCTTGAGCTTGTTCTTTTTTTCTCCGGTAGGCGTAGAACCAGTTCGCCAATGTTATAGGTTTTGGCCCGCATTTCTCTGCTTTGATACCTTCGAGCCTGTTGCTGATAGAATGCGGAACGGGCTTTTGCCACGTCGCGCTCCTCCTCCAGGGCATCCAAACTGTCCTGCCGATCGAGCTCGGCCTCTCTTTCTTCGTACATGCGCACTCGACGTGAGTCATGAATTATGTCGCAAGGCAGCACCGCCTCAGCGCCGTACACCATAAAAAACGGTGTGTATCCGGTAGTGTGATTCGGCGTGGTCCGCAGCCCCCATAGTACGGAGTCGAGCTCCTCTACCCAATGAGTGTCTGATTCCTTTAAGGACCGCATTAATCTGGGTTTAATGCCGCTCATGATAAGACCATTCGCTTGTTCGACTTGACCATTAGTTTGCGGATGATAGACAGAAGCATAATCGAGCTTGATGCCCATGTTTCTGCACCAAAATTTCACCTCGTCGGCTGTAAAGTTTGTGCCATTGTCAGTGATGATGCTGTGGGGGACGCCATAACGGTGTACAACCCCGGATATGAAGTCTATCACCGGTCCAGATTCAGCCTTTTTGACAGGTTTGACTTCTATCCATTTGGTGAATTTATCCACCATGACCAGTAAGTATTTTTTCTTATGGGTTCCCCCTTTGAGGGGTCCGACCATATCAAGCCCCCAGACCGCAAAGGGCCAAGTAATGGGGATTGTTTGGAGGGCGGTAGGTGGCATGTGGCTTTGGTTTGCAAAAAGCTGGCAACCGACACAATGTTGTACCAGATGCTGTGCATCTGCCCGGGCCATCGGCCAATGAAAATCTATACTGAAGGCCTTGATTACAAGGGCCCGGGCTGTGGCGTGGTGGCCGCCGAGTCCGGCATGGATTTCTGCCAAAAGCTTCCGCCCTTCCTCTTCGGAGATGCACCTTTGAAGGACTCCGGTTGTGCTTTTCTTATAAAGCTCTCCCTCGTGGACCTTGTAGGCTTTAGATCGCCGCACTATGCAGCGTGCCTCATTTTGGTCCTCGGGTAGTTCCTGCCTAGTTAGGTAGGCCAGGAATGGTTCTGTCCACGGGGCGATGACGACCATTATCACGTGGGCTGAAGGTGTTATTTCGGTGGCAGAGCCTCCGATTGTGTCAGAGTGTTCGGTATCTGGGGTTGTGGCCGGGTCCGGACTATTTTTGCCGGTGTCCCCTTCCCATACCACGGATGGTTTAAACAGTCTTTCCAGGAAGATGTTCGGTGGGACAGGGTCGCGTTTAGCGCCGATACGGGCGAGGATGTCCGCCGCCTGGTTGTTTTCCCGAGCCACATGATGGAATTCAAGCCCCTCGAACCGAGCTGACATTTTGAGGACGGCGTTGCGATATGCCGCCATTTTCGGATCCTTGGCATCGACGTCACCATTTATTTGGGATATTGCGAGGTTCGAGTCCCTACGCACCTCTAGGCGTTGGATGCCCATGGAGACTGCCATCCGGAGACCATGTAATAGGGCCTCGTATTCGGCTGCGTTATTGGAGTCTGTGTATAGTATTTGGAGTACGTATTGCACTGTATCTCCGGTGGGGGACGTCAGGACGACGCCAGCCCCCAGACCAGCCAGCATTTTAGAGCCGTCGAAGTGCATGATCCAATTGGAGTATGCGTCGTACTCTTTAGGGAGTTCGGCTTCCGTCCATTCGGCGACGAAATCGGCCAATACTTTCGACTTAATGGCTCGCCGTGGTTTGTATGTTATGTCGAACGGGAGGAGCTCGATAGCCCATTTGGCAATCCGGACCGTGGCATCGCGGTTTTTTATTATGTCATTGAGTGGTACTTCGGAGGCCACCGTGATTGAACACTCTTGAAAGTAGTGTCGTAATTTCTAGGATGCTGTGAATACCGCGTATGCTATCTTTTGATAATGTGGGTACCGTGATTTGCATGGAGTGAGGATGGTGGATACATAATATACCGGCTTTTGAAGTGGGAATTTATGTCCGTCCATCTCTCGTTCGACGATGAGCACTGCGCTTACAACTTGATGAGTTGCCGCTATATATAATAGCATTGGTTCGCCAACAGTTGGCGCGGCCAATATTGGGTTGGTGGCCAGGATGGCTTTTATTTCTTCCAGTCCGGCCGTGGCTGCGTCTGTCCACTCAAAGTGTTCGATGCGTCGAAGAAGGCGATAAAGGGCAAGTGCCTTTTCTCCTAATCGGGAGATAAAGCGGCTTAAAGCCGCCACACATCCAGTCAATTTCTGGATTTGCTTGAGGTCAGTTGGGATAGCCAGCTACGATGGAGCTCGGATTTTAGTCGGATTTGCTTCAATTCCTCTACTGGAGACAATGAAGCCCAGGAGCTTTCCGGTGGGAATGCCGAAAACGCTTTTTTCCAGATTGAGCTTAATGTCGTATGTTCGGAGATTGGTGAACGTGAGCCTAAAGTCGTCTATTAAAGAGTCAACATGTCTGGTTTTAATGACCACATCGTCTACATATGCCTCCACAGTCTTGCCGATTTGCTTTTCTAGACATGTCTGGATCATGCGCTGATATGTTGCGCTGGCGTTTTTGAGCCCAAAGGGCATTGTGTTAAAACAGAAGGGGCCGTATGGCGTGATGAATGTCGTTGTGGCTTGATCAGACTCCGCCATCTTAATCTGGTGGTAATCGGAGTATGCGTCGAGGAAGCACAATGATTCGTGTCCTGCGGTAGCGTCGATGATTTCATCGATGCGAGGGAGTGGAAAGGGATCCTTTGGGCAAGCCTTATTAAGGTCTTTGAATTCGACCCATAGGCGCCAGGATTTGTCCTTATTTGGTACCATCACCAGGTTTGCTAGCCAGTCCGGATGTTTTATTTCTCTAATAAATCCAGCCTCCAGTAGCTTGGCTAGCTCTTCTCCCATGGCTTGTCGCTTACGTTCGGAGAAACGCCGAAGAGTCTGCTTGACCGGCTTGAATCCTTTTAGGACATTAGGGGTATGCTCGGCCAATCTGCATGGGATTCCTGGCATGTCTAAAGGATGCCAGGCAAATATGTCCCAATTCTCGCGCAGAAACTCCCGTAGTGCGGCGTCTACAACGGGGTTTAACTGTGCCCCGATGGATGCTGTTTTTGTGGGGTCCATTGGATGGACTTGGAATTTGACTATTTCATCCACTGGTTTAAAGGAGGTGGATTTGGATCTTTTGTCTAGTATCACGTCGTCCCTGTCCACCGTGGAGCGCAGCGCGGTTAACTCCTCGGCCACAAGGGCTTCGGATAATGTCTCGAGGGCTAGTGCGGCTGTTTTGTTCTCGGCGCGGAGTGCTATGTCCGGATCACTAACTAGAGTGATGATTCCATTGGGTCCGGGCATTTTGAGCTTCATGTACCCGTAATGGGGTATGGCTTGAAAAATCGTGAATGCCTCCCGCCCTAGAAGGGCATGGTATCCGCTACTGAACGGGGCCACTTGGAATGTAATTTCTTCGGACCTGTAATTCTCCGGAGTGCCGAATACCACATCAAGTGTGATTTTCCCAGCGCAACGTGCCTCCCGACTAGGGATGATTCCTCGGAAGGTCGTACTGCTTTGCTCAATACGGTTGCTGTCTATTTCCATTTTTTGGAGAGTTTCATCATAGATGAGGTTTAATCCGCTGCCGTCGTCCATGAGCACCTTGGTGAGCCGAAAGCCGTCCACAATTGGACTGAGGGACCAAAGCGGCTGGTGCTTGGGCTATTCGGAATTTAGGTTCGTCACTAGCATTCAAGGTGATAGCCATGTCGCTCCATGGATTTATTGCTGCCACGTGGCAGACTTCGGCAAGGCTGCGGAGTGCTCGCTTACGCCTATTATTTGAGGCAAAGGTCTCGAAGACTGTTAATAATGTATTGTTATCCGTGGGAAGGTGCTCTGAGGTATGTTGGGTGAGGAGATCCTCACCGCTTTTGGCCACCTGCCGGAGTACCCAACATGCTCTAAGGCTGTGTGTTGATATGGTATCCGTTGTACTATGGATTTTGCAGGGCCCGTTAAGCCGTCCCTCCAACACGGTTCCATGCCCTGTAGTGGGCTTTTGCTTCTTTGTAATTGAGTCGGGCGACTTATGAGAGTGCACCCTTTTATTCCAGACTGGGGGTTTTGTCAAGGCCGGATTATCCCAAAATTGCGTTTGGGTTTTCCATGCACTTTCCATTGCACAGTATTTCTGTACTATGGCCGCCAAGTCAGCGAAGTGTGCTATGTCACGGTGACTTATGGTGTTGAGGACTCCCTTGTCCATGCAATTGTTGCAAAAGAACGAAATTGCGTCTTTCTCGCGACAGTCCTTGACCTTGTTCATTACAAGGAGGAATATGGCCCAATAGTGATGTACTGTCTCTTGGGGCGCTTGCCTAATGTGGAAAATATCGTTTGTATCTGGGTGGGTGGGTAGATTTAAGTCCAAACCTTGACCCAATCTGCAGTCCTGGGGCAGGGGAGTTTCCGATCTTGGAAGTTCGGGTTCCGGGAAGTTGCCCTGTGGGTTCGGTATGCGGCCTGATTCTGGATTCAGGGTTAGGGCGATGTCTTCCCTTGAGCGAGTATCCGGCTCGGGGAGCTCGGGAATCCGGACATACTTCGTCCTCAGGATAGAGGGAGAATCGCCGCATTGCTCCTCCACCACCGCTATCTGATGGGTGACCGACGGAGAGTTAATCTACCTTTGGTCGGGTTTAAGCCCAATCCGATCATAGTCCGTAGTGACTCCCAGAGCGGCGATGCGGTCCAAGAGCTCGTTCAAAGAGGAGATCTCCATTGGATCCATCTGCTCGGCAAATTTCGAGCCAATGTGGAGGCTATTTTCGATGACCCGAGAAGTCATCGTCGGCGCCGCAGCCGAGCGGGCGGTCATGACGAAGCCGCCTAGTCGGAGAGTTTGGCCTACAGCCAGGGCTCCCCTAGAGGTGATGTTGTCCTTGACAACGAGGCGAGCCATCCTCCTTACGATGACAACACAGTGGAACTCTCAATGAAAGAACCAATGTCGGTGTCAAAACCGGCGGATCTCGGGTAGGGGGTCCCGAACTGTGCGTCTAAGGCGGATGGTAACTGGAGGCAGGGGACACGATGTTTACCCAGGTACGGGCCCTCTTGATGGAGGTAATACCCTATGTCCTGCTTGATTGTTCTTGATGATATGAGTAGTACAAGAGTTGATCTACCACGAGATCAGAGAGGCTAAACCCTAGAAGCTAGCCTATGGTATGATTGTTTATCGTCCTATGGACTAAAACCCTTCGGTTTATATAGACACCGGAGGGGGCTAGGGTTACACAAGGTCGGTTACAAAGGAGGAGATATACATATCCGTATTGCCTAGCTTGCCTTCCACGCCAAGTAGAGTCCCATCCAGACATGGGACGAAGTCTTCAATCTT
Source organism: Triticum aestivum (assembly GCF_018294505.1). Lineage (NCBI taxonomy): Eukaryota > Viridiplantae > Streptophyta > Magnoliopsida > Poales > Poaceae > Triticum > Triticum aestivum. The sequence goes on along the minus strand of NC_057800.1, from coordinate 728,704,541 downwards.
GTATCTTCATAGTCCAACAGTCCGGCTATCCGAGGCCCCTAATCCAGGACTCCCTCAGCAATGCACGGTACCGAAGAGGCTAGCAATGATGGAAGGGTGAGAGTGCGTATAATCCATAGACTCAACATTAGTCATAAAGAACTCACATACTTATTGCAAAAATCTACAAGTCATCAAAAACCGCGGCACTATGCGCATGCTCATAGGGGATAGATTGGTAGGAAAAGACCATCGCTCGTCCCCGACCGCCACTCATAAGGAAGACAATCAAAGAACACCCCATGTTTCAAATTTGTTACATAACGTTTACCATATGTGCATGCTATGGGACTTGCAAACTTCAACACAAGCACTTGTCAAATTCACAACTACTCAACTAGCACGACTTTGATATTATTACCTCCATATCTCAAAACAATCATCAAGCATCAAACTTCTCTTAGTATTCAAAACATTCATAGGAATTTTTTTTACTAATCTTGAATACCTAGCATATTAGGATTATTTAAGAAAACTACCATGCTATTTAAGACTCTCAAAATAATCTAAGTGATGCATGAGAGATCAATAGTTTCTATAAAACAAATCCACCACCGTGCTCTAAAAGATATAAGTGAAGTACTAGAGCAAAACTATATAGCTCAAAAGATATAAGTGAAGCACATAGAGTATTCTAAAAAATTCCAAATCATGTATGGCTCTCTCAAAAGGTGTGTACAGCAAGGATGATTGTGGTAAACTAAAAAGCAAAGACTTAAATCATACAAGACGCTCCAAGCAAAACACATGTCATGTGGTGAATAAAAATATAGCTCCAAATAAAGTTACCGATAGAAGTAGACGAAAAGAGGGGATGCCTTAGATTATCTTGGGGGTGCCATGGTCATCCCCAAGCTTGGGCTCTTGCCACTCCTTGTTCCATAATCCATCAAATCTTTACCCAAAACTTGAAAACTTCACAACACAAAACTCAAAGTAGAAAATCTCGTGAGCTCCGTTAGCGAAAGAAAACAAAAGACCACTTCAAGGTACTGTAATGAACTCATTATTTATTTATATTGGTGTTAAACCTACTGTATTCGAACTTCTCTATGGTTTATAAACTATTTTACAAGCTATAGATTCATCAAAATAAGCAAACAACACACACAAAACAGAATCTGTCAAAAACAGAACAGTCTTTAGTAATCTGTAGCTAGCGCAAGATCTGGAACCCCAAAAATTCTAAAATAAATTTCTGGACGTGAGGAATTTATCTATTAATCATCTGCAAAAAGAATTAACTAAATAGAACTTTACAAATAAAAAATGGCAGCAGTTCTCGTGAGCGCTAAAGTTTCTATTTTTTACAGCAAGATTAACAAGACTTTCCCCAAGTCTTCCCAACGGTTCTACTTGGCACAAACACTAATTAAACACAAAAAATACAACCAAAACAGAGGCTAGAAAAATTATTTATTACTAAACAGGAGCAAAAAGCAAGGAATAAAAATAAAATTGGGTTGCCTCCCAACAAGCGCTATCGTTTAACGCCCCTAGCTAGGCATAATAAGCAAGGATAGATCTAGGTATTGCCATCTTTGGTAAGCAATCCATAAGTGGCTCTCATAATAGATTCATAAGGTAATTTAATTTTCTTTCTAGGAAAGTGTTCCATGCCTTTCCTTAACGGAAATTGGAATCTAATATTTCCTTCCTTCATATCAATAATTGCACCAATCGTTCTAAGGAAAGGTCTACCAAGAATAATAGGACATGAAGGATTGCAATCTATATCAAGAACGATAAAATCCACGGGCACATAATTCCTATTTGCAACAATAAGAACATCATTAATTCTTCCCATAGGTTTCTTAATAGTGGAATCTGCAAGGTGCAAGTTTAGAGAGCAATCATCAAAATCACGGAAACCTAACAAATCACACAAAGTCTTTGGAATCGTGGAAACACTAGCACCCAAATCACATAAAGCATAAAACTCATGATCTTTAATTTTAAAATTAATAGCTGGTTCCCACTCATCATAAAGTTTTCTAGGGATAGAAACTTCTAATTCAAGGTTTTCTTCATAAGATTGCATCAAGGCATCAACGATATGTTTAGTGAACGCTTTATTTTGACTATAAGCGTGAGGAGAATTTAGCACGGATTGCAACAAGGAAATACAATCAATCAAAGAGCAATCTTCATAATTAAATTCCTTGAAATCCAAAATAGTGGGTTTAGGAACATCTAGGGTTTTAATTTCTTCAATCCCACTTTTATCAATTTTAGCATCAAGATCTAAAAATTCTGAATTCTTGGAACGCCTTCTAGGTAAAGGTGGATCATATTCAGTCCCATCATTATCAAGATTCATATTGAAAAACAAAGATTTAATAGGGGACACATCAATAACTTTTAGATCTTCATCTTTATTTTCATAGGAACTAGAAGAACACGCTCTTATAAAGGCATATTTCTTAGCACGCATCCTAGCGGTCCTTTCTTTGCACTCATCAATGAAAATTCTCATGGCTTTGAGAGACTCATTGATATCATGCTTAGGTGGAATAGATCTAAGTTTCAAAGAATCAATATTCTATCAACGTTCCTAGGAAAATCATCAATCTTAAGCAATTTTTCTTCAATCATGGCATTGAAATTCTTTTGCGAAGTAATAAATTCTTTAATATTAGATTCAAAATCAGAGGGCATATTATTATAATTTCCATAAGAATTCTTGTAGGAATTACCATAATTATTAGAGGAATTACTAGGATAAGGCCTAGGATTAAAATTTCCTCTATACGCGTTGTTACCAAAATTGTTCTTACCAACAAAATTCACATCCATAGATTCATTATTATTCTCAATCAAAGTAGACAAGAGCATATCATTAGGATCAGAAGAAACACTCTTACTAGCAAATAATTTCATAAGTTCATCCATCTTTCCACTCAAAACATTAATTTCTTCTATCGCATGCACCTTTTTATTAGTAGATCTTTCAGTATGCCATTGAGAATAATTAACCATAATATTATCTAGGAGTTTAGTAGCTTCTCCTAAAGTGATTTCCATAAAAGTGCCTCCCGCGGCCGAATCTAAAAGATTTCTAGAAGCAAAATTCAATCGGGCATAATTTTTTTGTATAATCATCCACAAATTTAAACCATGAGTAGGGCAATTACGTATCATTAATTTCATTCTCTCCCAAGCTTGTGCAACATGTTCATGATCAAGTTGCTTAAAATTCATAATATCGTTTCTAAGGGAGATGATCTTAGCGGGAGGAAAATACTTAAAGATAAAAGCATCTTTGCACTTATTCCATGAATCAATACTATTGTTAGGCAAAGACGAAAACCAAGCTTTAGCACGATCTCTAAGTGAAAAAGGAAATAGCTTCAATTTAAGAATATCCTTATCCATATATTTCTTCTTTTGCATATCACACAAATCAACAAAGCTATTTAGATGGGTAGCGACATCTTCACTAGGAAGGCCGGAAAACGGATCTTTCGTGACAAGATTTAGCAAAGCAGTATTAATTTCATAAGACTCAACATCGATAAGAGGAGCAATTGGAGTGCTAATAAAGTCATTGTTGTTGGTATTGGTAAAGTCCACAATTTAGTGTTATCTTGAGCCATCGTGACAAGCAAGCAATCCAACACACATGCAAACAAAAAGCAAGCGGGCAAAAAGAAGCAAATAGAGAAGGAGAGGGAGGATAGAGAGAGAGGGCGAATAAAATGGCGGTGAAGTGGGGGAGAGGAAAACAAGAGGAAAATGGCAAATAATGTAATGCGGGAGATAAGGATTGTGATGGGTACTTGGTATATTGACTTTTGCGTAGACTCCCTGGCAACGGCGCCAGAATTCTTCTTGCTACCTCTTCAACACTGCGTTGGTTTTCCCCGAAGAGGAAGGGATGATGCAGCAAAGTAGCATAAGTATTTCCCTCAGTTTTTGAGAACCAAGGTATCAATCCAGTAGGAGGCTACGTGCGAGTCCCTCGTACCTGCACAAAATAAATAAATCCTCGCAACCAACGCGATAACGGGTTGTCAATCCCTACACGGCCACTTATGAGAGTGAGATCTGATAGATATGATAAGATAATATTTTTGGTATTTGTATGATAAATATGCAAAGTAAAATAAAAGCAAAGTAAAAAGTAAAGGAAATAACTAAGTATTGGGAGATTAATATGATGAAGATAGACCCGGGGGCCATAGGTTTCATTAGTGGCTTCTCTCAAGAGCATAGGTGTTCTACGGTGGGTGAACGAATTACTGTTGAGCAATTGACAGAATTGAGCATAGTTATGAGAATATCTAGGCATGATCATGTATATAGGCATCACGTCTGAGACAAGTAGACCAACTCCTGCCTGCATCTACTACTATTACTCCACTCATCGACCGCTATCCAACATGCATCTAGAGTATTAAGTTCATGGAAACAGAGTAACGCCTTAAGCAAGATGACATGATGTAGAGGGATAAACTCATGCAATATGATGAAAACCCCATCTTGTTATCCTCGATGGCAACAATACAATACGTGCCTTGCTGCCCCTACTGTCACTGGGAAAGGACACCGCAAGATTGAACCCAAAGCTAAGCACTTCCCCCATTGCAAGAAAGATCAATCTAGTAGGCCAAACCAAACCGATAATTCGAAGAGACTTGCAAAGATAACCAATCATACATAAAAGAATTCAGAGAAGATTCAAATATTGTTCATAGATAGACTTGATCATAAACCCACAATTCATCGGTCTCAACAAACACACTGCAAAAAAGAAGATTACATCGAATAGATGTCCACAAGAGAGGGGGAGAACATTGTATTGAGATCCAAAAAGAGAGAAGAATCCATCTAGCTAATAACTATGGACCCGTAGGTATGAGGTGAACTACTCACACTTCATTGGAGGGGCTATGGTGATGGTGTAGAAGCCCTCCGTGATCGATGCCCCCTCCGGCGGAGCTCCGGAACAGGCCCCAAGATGGGATCTCGTGGATACAGATAGTTGCGGCGGTGGAATTAGGGTTTTGGCTCCATGTCTGATCGTTTGGGGGTACGTTGATATATATAGGAGGAAGGAGCACGTCGGTGGAGCAACAGGGGGCCCACGAGGGTGGAGGGCGCGCCTGGGGGGTAGGCGCGCCCCTACCTCGTGGCCTCCTCCTTTGTTTCTTGACGTAGGGTCCAAGTCTCCTGGGTCTTGTTCGTTGAAAAAATCACGTTCCTAAAGGTTTCATTCCGTTTGGACTCCGTTTGATATTCCTTTTCTTCAAAACCCTAAAATAGGCAAAAAAACAACAATTCTGGGCTGGGCCTCCGGTTAATAGGTTAGTCCCAAAAATAATATAAAAGTGAATAATAAAGCCCAATAATGTCCAAAACAGTAGATAATATAGCATGGAGCAATAGAAAATTATAGATACGTTGGAGACGTATCAATAACATCTTTATTTGGCATTTGCATTCCATACCATCATGGCCAATGAAAGTATAGTTCATTAAACATGGCAACTGCAGTTCATCAAATATGGCAACTGCAGTTGAGCAAACATGACAACTGCAGTTTTGTAAACATGGCAACTGTAGTTGAATAAACATGGCAGCTACATATCATGGTTACTATGTACTCAATGGCTACTTTCAAAAAAATCATCATTTTCAAATAAGCTTTTTCAACTGCATTGCATTCTACATGGCACCTACTATCTTCATGCTTGTGCAAATAAGATTGTAACACAACTGACTTACTTGTTAAAAATCTTGTTGGTGTATATCTTGCTCATCTGCCTCTCCATCGTAAATATGTTAGCAATTTTGGCTGCTTGGCGCAGTGTTCGCTTCTTGCTGTAGCTCAGATCCCAGTATTTTTTGTTGCAAAGTGGAGTATTGCTTGGCAAACTGCAGCAATGAGTTGCCATGGCTCACGTACCGCTTCAAAACAGTATTGAACCCCTCGCTGCGCTGCGTAGTCTGCAGAAATGGAAAGAAGCACTGCATGAAGTAGGCCGGCACCCAGTACATTCGCTTCTCCCATAAGCTAGCAAGCGTCTCATTGTCTTGCACTTGATATGTTTCAATCATAGCCATCCAACTCCTTTCAAACTCCTCCACCGTCAATCTGTGGTCAATGCACAGCTCAAATGCCTTGTGCAGCTCTGGACGGTCAGCAAAGAACGGTCTTAGTGTCTCCTCAGCCTTCTTTATAATGTGCCAACTGCAATGCCTATGCACTGCCAATGAAAAGACCTCCACTATGCCTGCACGCATGCTAAAATCCTGGTCTATTATTATGTTCGTCGGAGCAAGTCCACCCATGCACTCCAAGAAGGTCTTGAACAACCAAGTGTACCCATCCGTGTCTTCATTCCGAACGAGCCCGCATCCGAGTTGCAATGATTGATTGTGGTTATTTATTACTATGAATGGAGCGCATGGCATCTTGTACATATTAGTGAGATATGTCGCGTCGAATGAAATGCAATCTTGGAAATGTTTGTAGGCTCTTCTTGCAGCACCATCAACCCAATACATGTTCCTGACACGGTCCTCATCGTCCAATCTTATCCTGTTGAAGAAATCTGGATCTTCCTTCGCTTTCTCATTGAAGTAGGCTATCGTGTCTATGTCAGCCAACCTGATCTCTCTACGGTACTTTGCCTTTAGGTTTGTGACGTCTGCCGGTATGTAGGACATGCTACTCAGAGTCCCATTTTTGCTATGGATGAGGGATAGTATCTGGACCATTCTTGATGGACCGACGCTACACTCATGTAGCAGCTTTATGAATTTCTTCTCGAGGGGGGTGAATCCTCTATGGGCGGTCAGAAATTTTACCAGGTCAAACTTGTTTATGAGTTCGTGGTTCTGCTCGTCAAATATTCAGTGACCACCCACCGTGCTCCATCTACGTTCAGCTTACACTGGACAGGGCATTCCGTCTTGACAATGATACCTTTCTTTTGTTTCAGAACGACAGGCGCAACACCTTCCCCCTTCTTGTTCCTTCGTGCCTTGTAGCACCTCATCTCACCTCTGCTGTACTCGTTTGTTTTTTAAATTTTCCTATGGTATTCGGTGTTGACCGCAAACCCATGGAACTTTGCATATGTCTGGTAGAATTCCTTTGCATCTTCAAACGAATCAAATCTGTACCCAGCATACAGTAGCTGAGGTACCATGATTTTTGATTGCCCACAATCTTCATCCTCTTATGCTTCGTCATCAGTTTCATCATTCACTTCAGTATCGGCGGCTGTTTCATGTGCTTGAGTGTTGCTTGTGCTGGTGTGCAAAGGTGTGCCTGTCGGCATTGCTGGAACGATTGCCATTTCTGACACTGACTTGGCATTGTTTGTGTCATGATTGTTGGTTGGCTGGTGGAACGCGTCCTCCGTGCGCTCAGAGCTCCCTGCAGTAGATGTCCCCACGCCGCTGTTGATTGTAGTTGAAGGTCCTGCAATAAAAAACAGGTACGAGCGTAAGCTTTTGCTTGAGTGACATGTTTATCGTAACAGAGTATAGCATCTGCATGTGATTTGGCATGACATCATTCACACATTAAGACGTGAATCTGCATATGGCCATGCATGGCAACTATAGTTATCCAGTCATGGCAGCTACAGTCCAACAAACATGGCAACTACTATTGTCAATGCATGGCAACCAGCTTCTTTTAGCATCAAAACTTGGATTCTACAACCATGGCAGCTACAGTCCAACATACATGGCAACTACTACTGCCACTACATGGCAACCAGTATATTCCAGCATCGAAACTTGTATTCTAGGCTTGAGCTCACAAGGCAAATGCGATCAATCATGAATGGTGCACACACTCTTATAGCAACTAGCAAATCCCGAAGACAATAGATGACTCTTTTGCACCGACCACTTGGTAGCATTCTTTGTTTGTTTTTTCCACCACTACCGTTACAAATCTAATTTTTCTCACATGATATTCCCAAAAAAGCAAATGTAGTACTATTTTTTGGTTCACATTTTGTTTACCTTGTTGTGCTGCATGTGCCGATCTTACATGGTCTGTCATTTCAATTTGATGTGCTCTATCTGCAATAGCGATGTCCTGCATCTGTGAAGCTTGCCATGAGATGTTTGCCGATGTGGTTCCACCATAACAATCTGTGATCATGGTAGCAGTTGATCATTGCATGGAAACTGTAGTTTGTTCAACATGGCACATGTAGCGGTGCATCCATGGCACACATGTTTGTTCACACGTGTCATCCACATTTGTTTTAGACATTTTGCAATCACATTTTACGAAACATGGCAACTCTAGCTGTCCAGGCATGGCAACTGCAGCTGTCCGTACATGGCAACTGTAGCTGTACAGGCATGACAACTGCAGCTGTTAGCTATGTTCCTTTCTCCTAATTCACTGTCCACAACTTCACTTCATGTACTCACCTGTGTACTACGTTGATGGCAGGTACATGGTTGCCACCTGATGCCACGTGTTGCATGATTGTCCTACATTTTTCCGATGTAACTGGTGAGTCTTTTGCCATCCTTGCAAGTTTAATTTCATGTCCACAACAGTAAGTTTCTTTTTCGTAGGCGTTACCATGATTTGCCACATTAGCTACTTGAAGTTGGTTGCCCGTACATTTGTCAACGTTAGCGCCCTGTAACTGAACTTGCCATGGTGCCCCCCTGACTGTGGTTTGGTCATAAGAACCTGCGAAAAATGAGATTGTAGGACATAAGTAGAATGACATCTTCATCGTCACGAACATGGCAACTGTTTTTTAGTTTGTTTATCATGCATCGTACCGATGCCCACGTACTACTCCAGTAGTGGCAGCAAAGGCCCCGTAGAAATGAGTTGATTGTACTCTGTTGCATCCCATGGGGGCGTTTCCGGCCTTTGAGAAAATCAAGGATCATTGCCGTCTTCGTGATTCATTCTTCCGCTTTTTTTCTGCCAATGTGTTTTCAGTCACTTCATAAACAAGAACGCATCAACAATCCGCAAAATGCATTCTTGTTGTTTGCACGTACAAGATAATACAACAATCTTATCACATTTCTTGCATAGGCAACCAACACATCATGGCAAGTAGGACATGCACATTCATTCTCTTTTCTGAAATCTGGATGCCAGCTATCATTTTGAACCGATGACAACGGCCAATAAAATAGGATGGCAAGCAACAAGAAAACATGATGGCACATAACGACAACAATAGGTGGCAACTGATGTTAGATACAAGTGGAAATTATTATTTTTCTCCCTTCCTATGCCAAATTTCTCCTTTCTCTCCCTATTCAGTGATTCATGCGCATCCTTCATTACCAACTACTTGCATCAAGCCAACCTAGAAGCTTAGCTCAAATCTAGCATAGTATATGACAGATCTGGCGTATGTTGATGGGCAAATGCGAATGCACACGAATCCGTGGGTTGTTTCCCCTGATAGCGTGGATCCAGTCGCCATTTTCATGGGCAAATTTTGCAATTTTAAATTTCTGGACAGAAAAAGGACGATAAACAGAAGGAGATCGGAGATCGACCTGCTTTTTGCTCATCGTCTTGAAAGGACGGGGTTGATGGGGGTGGTTAGCGGTGGGAAGGCGCTATGGATCTTCTCTGGTTGCCATGACAACCAGAGAAGGAAGGCGATGGAGGTACGGGGTCAAGAGGTAGAAGACGGCGGCGGCAGGTCGAACTGGGGATCGAAATGAGGCCAGGACGACTGGCGTGCTGGGTCGTGCGGGCAGCGCGGTCGTTTGCCTGGACGTGTGGGCTATGGCTGCGCGCCCGGACGCGGTCGTGCGTGCGGGGTCGTCTCGGTGTCACACAGGCATGTGGCACAATCAACCGATACACCACATGTGTGACAGTTATCGACGTCCTAACATTATAGTTTTGACTGAAGTGAAGGCTCGTAAAGTTTGACCAACTTTATAAGAAAAAAGTATCAATATTCACAATCTAAAATCAATATCAATATATGTGTCGTGACTTAAAGTTTTATAGCATGGCAGATGTTGATATTTTTTTCATACAAATATGGTCAAACTTTGTGAAGTTATGAAGTTTGACTTAGAATTCTAATATACATAGTAAAAAGACCAGAGGGAGTATTTGAAAAAAAACACAATAACATTATTGAAAGCCACGACGTTAGTGTGTTATTTGAATCTAAGGAGTACAATACACATATTCGTGGGCAGATCCTACGTTTTCACATGCTCAAGTTTAGGCGAATGAAGTTTTTCTTTTTACTATAACGACTCACACAGCTTCAGAAAACAGAAAGGCGGCTGGATCACTCTTTTTACAGGCTCGAGAACCAGAGCCGCGGATACACAGACGGAGGCCACTCTGCGGTGCCACCTCACGCCGTCAAACGGGCACTGCGGCAGCGAGCCACGCGATAGCGGGGCCGGCGAGGCGAGCGGCGCGCGGGACGACGGCCCGCGCCACCCCCGGGAGCATGGGGTAGGTGAGCACGCCCAGCAGGAACCAGTTGAGGCTCAGCAGCGCCACGGCGCCGTCGGAGGCGGCGGACGCGGGAGGCAGGCCACGGCGGCCCGCGGGCGCGTGGAAGAGGCGCGACACGCTGCACATGGACATGGCCACCACGGCGACGAGCCCCGCGAGGAGCGGCAGGCACGGCTTGTCCGCCGACCACGCGATCCCGCCCACCGTCAGCGACATGCCCAGGCTGAACAGGCTCCGGCGCCGCGCCGTCGCCCGCAACAGTTGATCCCGCGCCTCCGACGGTGGGAAGGCGTCGAGGTCGCCGGGTCTGAAGACGACGGGCCGATCCTTCTGCGCTGTCGCCTCTTCTTCCTCTTCTTCTTTGCCTTCCCATGGCCTCGGTTCGCCAGCCTTCTTCTTGCCCCCGCCATTTCCAGCCACCGCCACCGTCGCCGCCGCCTTGTCCCACACGGACTTGCCCCTCTGCTCCTTGAGCCGCATGTTCTCCTTCTTGACCGCCTTGAGCTGCATGCCGAACGAGCAGGAACCAACGCCAAGCACAAAATTAGTGTACCATACCCGTGCTCTGCTCTGCTCTGCATCCCCGCAATGGCGAATCGATGGATGCGGCTCTGCTCGTACCTGGCTCTCGAGGAGGTCGATCCTGGCGAAGGCGTCCTCGTTCTCCTCCTCCATCTCGTCGAGGATGCCCTCCATGGTCGCGTTCTCCTTGAGCGTCGTCCGCAGCCGCTGCTCCAGGTCCCTGTTCTCCCACACCACCCGCTCCATCTGCCCCTGCATCTCCCCCACCAACCGCTCCAGCTGACCAAGACAAGAAATCACAAGAAGCACATCCGATTAATTATTCAATCGGAACGATCTAGTGATCCAAGGCGGAGTCCGGCGGACCTTGCGCTCCCTGTCGGCGGCGGCGAGGAGGCGCACGGGGAAGGTGAGGAAGGTGACGGCCCACACCATGGCGTCGCAGAACAGGAGCATCGGGAGACTGACGGCGGCCACGGCCAGGTGCCTGAGCGAACGAGCGCCGCACGCCGCGACGGAGCAAGGAGAAAAAAGCATGCGCGAAGGAGGATCTCAGCTCTGCTCAGGTCAAGTCGGGCGCCACCATTCTCTGCCAGACTGCCACTCTCCCCTACCTAGCTAGCCGGCTACTCTCGCGAAAGAGATAACCACTGCCACGCACACCGGCGTTGTCGTGGAGCAAGGAGAGGGGTGTGGGTGGAACTGGAGATGGATTTGGTTGAGAGTTCCATGCTGGGGACAAAGACTGAGGGAGGAGTGAGCGCGTGCCGCGCTGTCGGTTAGGGCCACACGTGCGCCTCGGGTGGCTGCACACGTGGGCCTGGCGCTGTCGCTGCCCGCCGCGTCACCGCGCCCGGCGTCGGGCACCGTAGGGAGCGGTCGTTGCCATCCCTATCCGTAGCCAGACGTGGTTGTCTAATGATCTTCTTTTTTTGTTGCCAAAAATCCCCTAATGATCTGGTTTATTGTTTTTCACCAATTTGAACAGAGCGTTGCTACTTCCACTTAGCACGTTGCACTGGGCAGGAAGCTAAAAGTTCCCTTCTAGCCGAAATTCCCATATTTTTTATTATTTTTTATTTTACTGTTCATCCGAGAGCATTTCAGCTCGGGAGCAGATAGTCCGCATCCCCTTCTAGCTAAGTTTACTCTTCATGTTATTTCTTCAATTATTACACTGTATTGTATACTAGGTAGCCGAACAAATATATGCCATATCGGTGCCGGTTTTCTGTGAAAAATGTATACACATTTGGTGTGTTTGAGATGAGAAAATTACGGAAACCATCAATTATCAGATTAGTTTTGCGTAGAGCACCTACCGAATAGGTTTGTTGTGCAAAAAACCGCCTATTGGTGTAACTAGTAAAAAGACCCGTGCGTTGCAACAGGACCTATATATTACTAGCTAAGTGTCCGTGCGTTGCCACGGACTAACAAATATATATATAAAGAGAAAATTCATGTGACATGAGAGTCAAAGGCCATTTTTTATGGGATGATATCTCATGGTCATGATCTAGTAGGTACATACATCTCGTCATTGTCTTTCTTCCACACTCCATGTCTGAGCTACCACGCGACACTCGATTTCCTTCTCCCACCATGCATGCTTTTATCTCCTATTTCTCCTACCTCTACCTTGCACGACAGTACCAAGTTTCTTGTCCAACTATCATAATCTTCTCCGGTAGGGCACCCCCTTAGATTATTACTGACTTGTACATGTTGCAAATAAGATCAACGAAAATGGATACTAAATTTCTGATGAGAAATGAGAATTCAGGGCAATATCTTCCCAAGAAAATAATAATTCCAAGACAATCTTTTTATACCTTCTGTCAACATTGGGACACACATTCCACGCAATAAGCATGCAATGATGTTGATACTTGATTAATTGTCAATATATGTCTATAGTAAAGATAACTTTACTCAAAACATGTTTTTCTAAGAAGGAAGGATAATTCATATTAGAAAAAAAATAAAGGTTTGGGTTCATCCCACCAATGTTTCTCTTGTGCAACTCATCTCCGCACCTGCTCACGAGATTGGCGTGTCTCGAGCACACCACTCCCACACACCCTCATAAGAGCGGCACAACCAATCTCTGAGTGCCACTGACACACATGCATGGAGCGCTCACTCCAAGCCTGACTATACACATTCCCACAGTAGCCGAATTCAAAGAGAATCAACGGGGCATCATCCACTGCTTTCTCAGGGTCCTATTCATCATGAAATCATAGACCAAGATATTCCTCCCATCCATTTTTTAGGGAAAGGATTTTTCTCGATGTTCCTCTCATCTTCATGGTAGTAATAACCTAAAAACGCCACCAGTCAACTCCGAAGAACATGCAACATTGTGAGAGTCAAAGTCATGGTCAGTCAACTCCGTCAAGAATTTCAAATTATGTGCTATCCAATACGTACTTGTTGCCGATGGAACGACCACATGGATAGCTCCTACAATCTTCATGCAGGTTGCACAAAATTACGCCATAGGAGGTTTCAAACCTTCAATGGGCCACCCTTGGCCATCCAGCCGGTGGTTTTCCATCTTTCCTTACACATGATGTCTTGTGGAACCAGGCGCATCCCAGATCCACCGCCTTCCATTCAGGTCGCCACACAGAGGGGAAAATTAGAGTAGGCGGTGGCGCGGAGGAGGAGGCGGTGGTTTTCTATGTCACTGGTGTTTGTGTAGTTGTGCGTTGGAACTTCACAACGTGGGGAGGACGAGGAAATGGGAGAGCAGATTATCGATGGTGGCATGGGAAAAAGAACGCGGTCTGGGGAGGGGGTCGGTGGCTAGAACTTTGGAAAGGAAGGAAACCTGATTGTGTTTCCCTTTATTTTGTATATGGAAGTTATCGTATGGTTCATGTATGGCAACAAGTCCTATAAAAGAGAACCAAGGATTGATTGATGATTGTGTTTTATTTCATATGGAAACCGATCTGTCGGGGCTACATGTAAGTGCATTGTGACTAAGGAAGGATCAATAGATTGAATTAGATTAGAAAAAAACCAGCAGGAGGGTGGAGTTATTAATTAAGAAAAAAGTCAGTAGTGGGAGGTGGGATGAAATAAAACCGGACGAAAAAAAGTCAGTAGTGGGAGGTGGTAGTCTCCGCCGGCCAATTTTCGTCCCACCTCCACTGGTTTTTTTTCGTCCTAAAAAAATCTATGAAATTTCGTAGGTTAACCAGGGACAACTCCCACCTCCCAGGTTTTTTTCCGTCTCACCTTTCATGATATTTTTTTGTACCTCGCCCCACCTCACACTGAGCCGCCAAGAACCGCAAAAACCGCCTACCTTAGCCAAATCAACAAATCTCTCTCATTAATGCAATTTTCTTTAGGAAACAAATAATAGATTCTTTCCTACCTTAGCCAAATCAACAGATCTCTTTCATTAATGCAATTTCCTTTAGCAAACAAATAATAAATTCTTTTCTACCTTAGCCAAATCAACAGATCTCTCCCATTAATGCAATTTGCTTTAGGAAACAAATAATAGATTCTTTCCTACCTTAGCCAAATCAACGGATCTCTCTGATTAATGCAATTTTCTTTAGGAAATAAATAATAGATTCTTTCCTACCTTAGCCAAATCAACGGATCTCTTTCTTTAATGCAATTTGCTTTAGCAAACAAATAATAGATTCTTTCCTACCTTAGCCAAGTCAACGGATCTCTCCCATTAATGCAATTTGCTTTAGAAAACAAATAATAGATTCTTACCTACCTTAGCCAAATCAACGGATCTCTCTCATTAATGCAATTTTTCTTTAGGAAACAAAGAATAGATTCTTTCCTACCTTAGCCAAATCAACGGATCTCTTCCATTAATGTAATTTGCTTTAGCAAACAAATAATAGATTCTTTCCTACCTTAGCCAAATCAACGGATCTCTCCCATTAATGCAATTTGCTTTAGGAAACAAATAATATATTCTTTCCTACCTTAGCCAAATCAACTGATCTCTCTCATTAATGCAATTTTTCTTTAGGAAACAAAGAATAGATTCTTTCCTACCTTAGCCAAATCAACGGATCTCTTCCATTAATGCAATTTGCTTTAGCAAACAAATAATAGATTCTTTTCTACCTTAGCCAAATCAATGGATCTCTCCCCGGTTCGCTGGGCACGTTTCGATGGGTGGGCGTGGGGGTGGGGGTCATTTGATGCAAAAAAAACCGGTTGAAAATAAACCGGTTGAAAGTGGGGGGGACTATTCAACCAATTCGTCCATTAGGAGTAGAGATATGAATTAATTAATATCAATAATCTGTGACATATCTTTAGGACCTCCATGCACATTAGAACGGCACCGTCGACTTCTTTTTACCATTAAATTGTCTTTTTCCTCCACCTCCCCCTTAACTTCAAGACACCGTGTAGAAAATACTCATCATGCTCATAACTAGGAAAACTTGGTGCAAATCCATCATATCCTAAATTAAATGTTAGCAAAACATTCACATATGGATGTATTTTGGTGTTTAAAATATTACACAGTTGTGGCTGAGTCATGTAATCTCCTTTTATGACCGGTTGTGGTCTTTTCGCACTATTCCAGTTGTGGTCTTTTCTTTTTAATGCACTATATATTCTGGTTGGGATTTTGATGTATTTTCTTTTCTGTGAGCTTTGATGAATTATTTCGATTTAAATTGAAACCATACAGCTCCCAGGAACAAAGTGCCATATTATTCCAATCTGATCATATAGTGATTGATTATGCATTTTAGTGGAATCCATCGTAAAAAAATGTAAATATCACTTTTTACTTGTGGCACTATTTGATTTAAACTGCACTAGTACTTTGTAGTATTATGTATTTTCCTTCTGTTCGCAAACTCTTCCGCATGTTTGATATGTTTTTTATCAGTGTTATAAAGTATTCATTTTGTAACTATACATGTTGAATTGTTGATTCTGGCATATATCTTCTTCTCTTTACCTATTATCAAGGGATTTTATGTTGTAATACGCAGAAATAGACAGAAAAGTAAAAAAAAGCCATACCAGTCATGTGACAGTGGCAGTACCTAGGTTTGAGCTGTGTACATGAGCCAAGTCTAAGATCGATCTACTCGCTGTATGGATGCAGGCATGACATCATGACACTAGTAGAAAAAGGGCACATTAGTGCCGGTTTGAATTTGAGCCGGCAGACATCATTAGTACCGGTTCGTGCCACGAACCGGTACTAAAGTGAGTGGTGGCAGGATGTTGTCAGTCCGGGGCCCCTCCAGCACCTTTAGTACCGGGTCGTATCACGAACCGGTACTAAAGGTCGTCCTACATACACCCTTCGTCCACCCGAGCTCGCTCTGTTTTTCCCCTTTCTCCTCTCTTCTCTGTTTTTTCCCTCTTCCTCTCAAGCTCATCACACATTTTGCCCAAAATTTGTCAAGATTTGAAGACCCCCATCCATTCAAATGATCACAAAGGTGTTGGAAATATGCCCTAGAGGCAATAATAAATTAGTTATTATTATTATATTTCATTGTTCATGATAATCGTTTATTATCCATGCTAGAATTGTATTGATAGGAAACTCAGATACATGTGTGAATACATAGACAACACCATGTCCCTAGTAAGCCTCTAGTTGACTAGCTCGTTGATCAATAGATGGTTACAGTTTCCTGACCATGGACATTGGATGTCGTTGATAACGGGATCACATCATTAGGAGAATGATGTGATGGACAAGACCCAATCCTAAGCCTAGCACAAGATCGTGTAGTTCGTATGCTAATGCTTTTCTAATGTCAAGTATCATTTCCTTAGACCATGAGATTGTGCAACTCCCGGATACCGTAGGAGTGCTTTGGGTGTGCCAAACGTCACAATGTAACTGGGTGGCTATAAAGGTACACTACAGGTATCTCCGAAAGTGTCTGTTGGGTTGGCACGAACCGAGACTGGGATTTGTCACTCCGTGTAAACGGAGAGGTATCTCTAGGCCCACTCGGTAGGACATCATCATAATGTGCACAATGTGATCAAGGAGTTGCCCACGGGATGATGTGTTACGGAACGAGTAAAGAGACTTGCGGGTAACGAGATTGAACAAGGTATCGAGATACCGACGATCGAATCTCGGGCAAGTATCATACCGATAGATAAAGGGAATTGTATACGGGATTGATTGAATCCTTGACATCGCGGTTCATCCGATGAGATCATCGTGGAGCATGTGGGAGCCAATATGGGTATTCAGATCCCGCTGTTGGTTATTGACCAGAGAGTTGTCTCGGCCATGTCTGCATGACTCCCGAACCCGTAGGGTCTACGCACTTAAGGTTCGATGACACCAGGGTTATAGGGAAAGTATGTACGCGATTACCGAATGTTGTTCAGAGTCCCGGATGAGATCCCGGAGGTCGCGAGGAGTTCTGAAATGGTCCGGAGGTAAAGATTGATATATAGGAAGTATGGTTTTGGCCACCGGAAGTGTTCCGGGCATCACCGGTAGTGTACCGGGACCACTGGAGGGGTCCAAGGGTCCACCAGCCCCGGAGGCCTACATGGGCCAATAGTGGGAAGGGACCAGCCCCTAGGTGGGCTGGGGCGCCTCCCACCAAGGCCCAAGGCGCCTCCTAGAGGGGAGGGGGAAAACCCTAGGGCAGATGGGCCTTAAGGCCCACCCTAGGTGCACCCCCTCTCTCTCCCCCCTTGGCCGCAACCCTAGATGGGTTTTGGGGCTGCTGCCACCCCTAGGGAGGGAACCCTAGATGGGGGCGCAGCCCCTCCCCTTCCCTTATATATACTTGAGGTATTGGGGGCTGCAACATAGACGAGATCATCTCCATCTTGGCGCAGCCCTACCTCTCTCCCTCCTCGTCTCTCGTAGTGCTTGGCGAAGCCCTGCTGGAGTTCCGCGCTCCTCCACCACCACCACGCCATCGTGCTGCTACTGGACAGAGTCTTGCCCAACCTCTCCTTCTCCCCTTGCTGGATCAAGGCATGGGAGACGTCACCGAGCTGCACGTGTGTTGAACGCTGAGGCGCCGTTGTTCGGCGCTTAGATCGGAATCAACCATGATCTGAATCGCTACGAGTACGACTCCTTCATCCGTGTTATTGCAACGCTTCCGCTTAGCGATCTACAAGGGTATGTGGATGCAATCCCCTTCCACTTGTTGCTAGATTACTCCATAGATTGATCTTGGTGATGCGTAGAAAATTTTAAATTTCTGCTATGATCCCCAACAGTGGCATCATGAGCTAGGTCTATGCGTAGTTTCTATGCACGAGTAGAACACAAAGCAGTTGTGGGCGTCGATATTGTCAATTTACTTGTCGTTACTAGTCTTATCTTGATTCGGCGGCATCGTGGGATGAAGCGATCCGGACCGACCTTACACGTACTCTTACGTGAGACAGGTTCCACCGACTGAGATGCACTAGTTGCATAAGGTGGCTAGCGGGTGTCTGTCTCTCCCACTTTAGTTGGATCGGATTCGATGAAAAGGGTCCTTATGAAGGGTAAATACAAATTGGCATATCACGTTGTGGTTTTGGCGTAGGTAAGAAACGTTCTTGCTAGAAACCTATAGCAGCCACGTAAAAACTTGCAACAACAATTAGAGGACGTCTAACTTGTTTTTGCAGCATGTGCCGTGTGATGTGATATGGCCAAAAGGATGTGACGAATGATATATGTGATGTATGAGATTGATCATGTTCTTGTAATAGGAATCATGACTTGCATGTCGATGAGTATGACAACCGGCAGGAGCCATAGGAGTTGTCTTAATTTATTTATGACCTGCGTGTCAACATAAACGTCATGTAATTACTTTACTTTATTGCTAAAGCGTTAGCCATAGTAGTAGAAGTAATAGATGACGAGACAACTTCAAGAAGACACGATGATGGAGATCATGGTGTCATGCCGGTGACAACGATGATCATGGAGCCCCGAAGATGGAGATCAAAAGGAGCAAAATGATATTGGCCATATCATGTCACTATTTGATTGCATGTGATGTTTATCATGTTTTACATCTTATTTGCTTAGAACGACGGTAGCTTAAATAAGATGATCCCTCACTAAAATTTCAAGAAAAGTGTTCCCCCTAACTGTGCACCGTTGCGAAGGTTCGTTGTTTCGAAGCACCACGTGATGATCGGGTGTGATAGATTCTAACGTTCGAATACAACGGGTGTTGACGAGCCTAGCATGTACAGACATGGCCTCGGGACACATGCGAAACACTTAGGTTGACTTGACGAGCCTAGCATGTACAGACATGGCCTCGGAAAACGGAAGACCGAAAGGTCGAACATGAGTCATATAGAAGATACGATCAACATGAGATGTTCACCGTTGATGACTAGTCCGTCTCACGTGATGATCGGACACGGCCTAGTCGATTCGGATCATGTTTCACTTAGATGACTAGAGGGATGTCTATCTGAGTGGGAGTTCATTAAATAATTTGATTAGATGAACTCAATTATCATGAACATAGTCTAAATTGTCTTTGCAAATATGTTGTAGATAAATAGCTCACGTTCTAGCTCCCTGTTTCAATACGTTCCTAGAGAAAGATTAAGTTGAAAGATATTGTAAGCAATGATGCGGACTAGGTCCGTAGTCCAAGGAGTGTCCTCACTGCTACACAGAAGGCTTACGTCTTTGATGCACCGCTCGATGTGCAAACCCCTACAACGTCGTCTGTGGATGTTGTGAACACCTGACAGACACATCCTGATGACTACTTGATAGTTTAGTGCACCATACTTTACGGCTTAGAATCGGGATTCCAATGACGTTTTGAACGCCATAGAACATATGAGATGTTCCAAGAGCTGAAATTGGGATTTCAGGCTCATGCCCGTGTTGAGAGGTGTGAGACCTCTGACAAGTTCTTTTGCCAACAAGATGGAGGAGAATAGCTCAGCTAGTGAGCATGTGCTCAGAATGTCTGGGTGCTACAATCACTTAAATCAAGTGGGAGTTAAACTTCCAGATAAGATAGTGATTGATAGAGTTCTCTAGCCACTATCACTAAGCTACTAGATCTTCGTGATGAACTATGACATGCAAGGGATGGAGTTGATCCCGGAGCTGTTCGCGGTGCTTAAGACCGCAAAAGGTAGAAATCAAGAAGGAGCATCAAGTGTTGATGGTTTAACAAGACCACTGGTTTCAAGAAGGGCAAGGGCTAGAAGGGAAACTTCATGGATGGCAAACCAGTTGCCGCTCCAGTGAAGGAACCCAAGGTTGAACCCAAACCCGAGACTAAGTGCTTCTATTGTAAGGGGAACGGTCACTGGTAGCGGAATTACCCCAAATGCATGGTAGATAAGAAGGCTGGCAACTTCAACAAAGTATATACGTGTTATTAATGTGTACCTCACTAGTACTCCTGGTAGCACCTGGGTATTGGATACCGGTTCAGTTGCTATTATTGGTGACTTGAAGCAAAAGCTACGGACTAAACGGAGACTGGCTAAGGGCGAGGTGACGATGTGTGTTGGAAGTGTTTCCAAAGTTGATGAGATCACCATCGCACGCTCCATCTGCCTTCGGGATTAGTATTGAACCTAGATAAATGTTATCAGGTGTCTACGTTGAGCATGAATATGATTAGATCATGTTCATTGCAATACGGTTATTCATTTAAGTTAGAGAATAATGGTTATTCTGTTTACATGAATAATACCTTTCATGGTCATGCACCCTATGTGAATGGTTCATTGAATCTCGGTCGTGGTAATACACATGTTCACGCCAAAAGATGTAGAGTTAATAATGATAGTACCACTTTCTTGTGGCACTGCCGCTTAGGTCATATTGGCGTAAGATGCATGAAGAAACTCCATGTCGATGGATGTTTGGAGTCACTTGATTTTGAATCGCTTGACACATGCGAGCCATGCCTCATGGGCAGGATGACTAAGACCCCGTTTTCAGGTACAATGAAACGGGCAAGTGACTTGTTGGAAATCATACATGCTGATGCGTGTGATCCAATGAGAATTGAAGCGTGCGGTGGATATCGCTATTTTCTCATCTTCACTGACGATTTGGGTAGATATAGGTATATTTACTTAATGAAGCACAAGTCTGAAACGTTTGAAAAGTTCAAGCGATTTCAGAGTGAAGTTAAGAATCATCATAACAAGAAGATCATGTTCCTACGATCTGATCAAAGGGGATTTTCTGAGTTATGAGTTTGGCAATCACTTAAGACATTGTGGAATTGTTTCACAGTTGAAGCCACCTGGAACACCACAAGGTAATGGTGTGTCCGGACGTCGTAATCGAACCCTATGAGATATGGTGCGATCTATGATGTCTCTTACCGATCTACCGTTTTCATTTTGAGGTTATGCATTAGAGACAGCTGCATTCACTTTAGATAGGACACCATCTAAGTCCGTTGAGACGACGTCGTATGAACATTGGTTTGGCAAGAAACCAAAGTTGTCGTTTCTTAATGTTTGGGGCTGCGATGCTTAAGGCTTCAGCCGGAGAAGCTCGAACCCAAAGCGGACAAACACATCTTCATAGGATACCCAAAGGTGACAGTTGGGTATACCTTCTATCTCAGATCCGAGGGCAAATTGTTTGTCGCTAAGAACGGGTCCTTTCTCGAGAAGGAGTTTCTCTCGAAAGAATTGAGTGGGAGGAAGATAGAACTTGATGAGGTTGTCGAACCTTTACTTCAACCAGAGAGTGATGCAACACAGAAAGATGTTTTCTGTGGCGCCTACGTCTGTTGAATAGGAAGTTAATGATAGTGATCATGAAGCTTCGGATCAAGTTGCTATCGAACCTCATAGGTCGACAAGGATATGTACTACTCCTGAGTGGTACGGTAATCCTGTCTTAGATATCATGTTGTTAGACAACAATGAACCTACGAGCTATGGAGAAGCGATGGTGGGCCCGTATTCCGACAAATGGTTAGAAGCCATGAAATCCGAGATAGGATCCATGTATCAGAACAAAGTATGGACTTTGGTGGACTTGCCCGATGATCGGCAAGCCATTGAGATAAATGGATCTTTAAGAAGAAGACGGATGTGGGCGGTAATGTTACCGTCTATGAAGCTCGACTTGTGGGAAAGAGTCTTTTCACAAGTTCAAGGAGTTGACTACGATGAGAATTTCTCACCCGTAGCGATGCTTAAGTCCGTCGGAATCATGTTAGCATTAGCTGTATTTTTCGATTATGAAATCTGACAGATGGATGTCAAAACAAGTTTTCTTACCAGTTTTCGTAAGAAAAGTTGTATGTGATACAATAAAAGGTTTTGTCGATCCTAAGGATGCTAAAAGGTATGCTGGCTCCAGCAATCCTTCTATGGACTAGAGCAAGCATCTCGGAGTCGGAATATATGCTTTGATGGAGTGATCAAAGCTTTTAGGTTTATACAATGTTTGCTAGAAACTTGTATTTACAAGAAAGTGAGTGGGAGCACTACAACATTTCTGATAAGTATATGTGGATGACATATTGTTGATTCGAAATAATGTAGAATTTCTGGAAAGCATAAACGGTTGTTTGAAGAGTGATTTTCAAAGGAAGACCTGGATAAAGCTGCTTACATATTGGGCATCAAGATCTATAGAGATAGATCAAGACGCCTGATGATACTTTCAAAGAACGCACACCTTGACATGTTTTGAAGGAGTTCAAAATAGATCAGTCAAAGAAGGGGTTCTTACCTGAGTTGTAAGGTGTGAAGTTGAGTAAGACTCAAAGATTGACCACGGCAGAAGAAAGAGGAAGGACGAAGGTCGTCCCCTATGCTTTTGTCATAGGCTCTATACGGTATGCCATGCTGAGTACCGCACCTGATGTGTGCCTTGCCACATGTCTGGCAAGAGGGTACAAAGGTGATCTAGGAGTGGATCACCAGATAGCGGTCAAAATTATCCTTAGAGGAATAAGGAAATGTTTCTCGGTTATGGAGGTGATAAAGAGTTCGACGTAAAGAGTTACGTCGATGCAAGCTTAACACCTATCCGGATAGCTCTGAGTAGAGATACCGGATACGTATAATGGAGCAACAATTTGGAATAGCTCCAAGTGGAACGTGGTAGCAGCATCTACGATATGACATAAAGTTTTGCGAAATACATAGGGATCTGAATATGGCAAGACCCGTTGACTACAACCTCTCTCACAAGCATAACATGATCAAACCCAGAACTCTTTGAGTGTTTATCACATAGTGATGTGAACTAGATCATTGAGTCTAGTAGACTCTTGGATGTTGGTCACATGGCGATGTGACCTGTGAGTGTTAATCACATGGCGATGTGAACTAGATTATTGACTCTAGTGCAAGTGGGAGACTGTTGGAAATATGCCCTAGAGGCAATAATAAATTAGTTATTATTATTATATTTCATTGTTCATGATAATCGTTTATTATCCATGCTAGAATTGTATTGATAGGAAACTCAGATACATGTGTGGATACATAGACAACACCATGTCCCTAGTAAGCCTCTAGTTGACTAGCTCGTTGATCAATAGATGGTTACAGTTTCCTGACCATGGACATTGGATGTCGTTGATAACGGGATCACATCATTAGGAGAATGATGTGATGGACAAGACCCAATCCTAAGCCTAGCACAAGATCGTGTAGTTCGTATGCTAAAGCTTTTCTAATGTCAAGTATCATTTCCTTAGACCATGAGATTGTGCAACTCCCGGATACCGTAGGAGTGCTTTGGGTGTGCCAAACGTCACAACGTAACTGGGTGGCTATAAAGGTACACTACAGGTATCTCCGAAAGTGTCTGTTGGGTTGGCACGAATCGAGACTGGGATTTGTCACTCCGTGTAAACGGAGAGGTATCTCTGGGCCCACTCGGTAGGACATCATCATAATGTGCACAATGTGACCAAGGAGTTGATCACGGGATGATGTGTTACGGAACGAGTAAAGAGACTTGCCGGTAACGAGATTGAACAAGGTATCGGGATACCGACGATCGAATCTCGGGCAAGTATCATACCGATAGACAAAGGGAATTGTATACGGGATTGATTGAATCCTTGACATCGTGGTTCATCCGATGAGATCATCGTGGAGCATGTGGGAGCCAACATGGGTATCCAGATCCCGCTGTTGGTTATTGACCGGAGAGTTGTCTCGGCCATGTCTGCATGACTCCCGAACCCGTAGGGTCTACACACTTAAGGTTCGATGACGCTAGGGTTATAGGGAAAGTATGTATGTGGTTACCGAATGTTGTTCGGAGTCCCGGATGAGATCCCAGAGGTCACGAGGAGTTCTGGAATGGTCCGGAGGTAAAGATTGATATATAGGAAGTATGGTTTTGGCCACCGGAAGTGTTCCGGGCATCACCGGTAGTGTACCGGGACCACCGGAGGGGTGCAAGGCTCCACCAGGTGGGCCACCAGCCCTGGAGGCCTACATGGGCCAATAGTGGGAAGGGACCAGCCCCTAGGTGGGCTGGGGCGCCTCCCACCGAGGCCCAAGGCGCCTCCTAGAGGGGAGGGGGAAAACCCTAGGGCAGATGGGCCTTAAGGCCCACCCTAGGTGCGCCCCCTCGCTCTCCCCCCTTGGCCGCAACCCTAGATGGGTTTTGGGGCTGCCGCCACCCCTAGGGACCTAGATGGGGGCGCAGCCCTTCCCCTTCCCCTATATATACTTGAGGTATTGGGGGCTGCAACATACACGAGATCATCTCCCTCTTGGCGCAGCCCTACCTCTCTCCCTCCTCGTCTCTCGTAGTGCTTGGCGAAGCCCTGCTGGAGTTCCGCACTCCTCCACCACCACCACGCCGTCGTGCTGCTGCTGGATGGAGTCTTCCCCAACCTCTCCTTCTCCCCTTGCTAGATCAAGGCATGGGAGACGTCACCGGGCTGCATGTGTGTTGAACCCGGAGGCGCCGTTGTTCGGCGCTTAGATCGGAATCAACCGCGATCTGAATCACTATGAGTACGACTCCTTCATCCGCGTTCTTGCAATGCTTCCGCTTAGCGATCTACAAGGGTATGTGGATGCAATCCCCTTCCACTTGTTGCTAGATTACTCCATAGATTGATCTTGGTGATGTGTAGAAAATTTTAAATTTATGCTACGATCCCCAACAAAAGGTTAGCAACTTTGTCCTTTCATATCTCATTGCTAGATTAGCTCGTGCAATGCTTTATATAGTCATTGTTTTTTGAGTTTAGTAATTTGGGAGGAATTATATATATGTGCTAGTATTGGATTTACATGCAATTTGAGTTCAAAAATAACACTTAGTTTGCATATGTATGTGTGGTTTACTTAGTGCCTTCTAAATCTCCATCGTAACCACAGTCGATCGCCCGCAACGTACCGTCGCCGGCACCACCTTGTGGTGAGCCTCTTGTTCATGAATGTTTTATATAAAAAATTGATGTTTGTGTGATTTGGATATATAGTTACTCGTATAATTATCTTACCCATATGTTATTTGTTATACATAGTGCCATGGTTTTGATATCCGTCCCTGTCGGCCCTCGTCCGGGTTATGATTCGGATGTGGTATATTCTCTTTTAAAACTATTTGCTGCATTTCGTGTTTATGACAAATTATGCCCATCAAGTTGATATAGATATTTGTATGTAGGAGGTAGTTGAACCTGAAATTCCAACCGACCCTATTGTCGAGGTTAAATTTAGTTGAAAGAGAAAACGAGGATTTGAAGGAAAAATTGAAAAGAATTGAGGGGGGGGGGGAAGATGGAATTGGAGTTGCATGTTGCCGACGTCGTCGATGATCACAAGATTAAGATGGAGAAAATGCGCTTGAAGATTAGAAAGATTAGAAAATATGCCATTCATAGTGAGGCTTGGTATCATTATGCTGTTGGATCAATTGTTACCTTAGTTGCGATCTTGATCGCATTTGTTGTTGCATTTAAATTCTTTAGCTAGAGAGTTATTTGTTTGTTGCATTTAAGTGTTGTATGAACTTTATGTATTGTATTAATTTGGTGTTTTCAGTGCTGTGTATTGAAGATGAGCCGGCAATGGATGTACGATGACCGATGCTCTCCCGAGTTCATTAATGGTGTGCATACTATTCTGCTTGCGGCTGAGGCAAACAAGCGGGCGGATGGTTTTATGCCTTGTCCATGTGCTGGCTGTAAGAATGGTCACAATTACTCTACGTCAAGAACCATTCACGTCCACCTGTTTGAGTCCAGTTTCATGCCCTACTATAATGTTTGGACCAAGCATGGAGAAAGAGGGGTTATGATGGAAGACAATGAAGAAGAAGAGGACGACGACAACTATCCTGGCCATGGGTTCCCTGAATACGATGATACAACAATGAGGGAAGAAGCTGAGCCGGTAATGCGGGAAGAAGCTGAGCCGGCAATGCGGGAAGAAGCTGAAGAAGAGGCATCGGATGAGCCCGTTGATGATCTAGGTCGGGCCATTGCCGATGCAAAGAGAAACTGCGCAAGTGATTTGGAGAAGAAGAAGTTGCAGCGCATGTTAGAGGATCACAAAAAGTTGTTGTACCCGAATTGCGTAGGTGACAAGAAAAAGCTGGGCACCACACTAGAATTGCTGCAATGGAAGGCAGAGAATGGTGTATCTGACAAGGGATTTGGAAAGTTGCTGGTAATGATAAAGAATATGCTTCCAAAGGACAACGAATTGCCCGAGAGTACGTACGAAGCAAAGAAGGCTGTCTGCCCTCTAGGGTTAGAGGTGCAGAAGATACATGCATGCCCTAATGATTGCATCCTCTACCGCGGTGAGTACGAGGATTTGAACGCTTGCCCAGTATGCGGTGCATTGCGCTATAAGATCAGCCGCGATGACCCTGGTGATGTCGAGGGCGAGCGCCCCAGGAAGAAGATTCCTGCCAAGGTGATGTGGTATGCTCCTATAATACCACGGTTGAAACGTTTGTTCCAAAACAAAGAGCATGCCAAGGCGATGCGATGGCACAGAGAAGACCGTAAGAAAGACGGAAAGTTGAGAGTACCCGCTGACGGGTCGCAGTGGAGAAAAATCGAAAGAAAGTACGGGAAGGAGTTTGCAGATGACGCAAGGAACGTATGGTTTGGTCTAAGCGCAGATGGCATTAATCCTTTTGGGGAGCAGAGCAGCAACCATAGCACCTGGACTGTGACTCTATGTTTGTATAACCTTCCTCCTTGGTTGTGCATGAAGAGGAAGTTCATTATGATGCCAGTGCTCATCCAAGGCCCTAAGCAACCCGGCAACGACATTGATGTGTACCTAAGGCCATTAGTTGAAGAACTCTTACAGCTGTGGAATGGAACAGGTGTACGTGCGTGGGATGAGCACATGGGGGAAGAATTTGACCAAAAGGCGTTGCTGTTTGTGACCATCAATGATTGGCCTGCTCTCATTAACCTTTCAGGACAGACAAACAAGGGATACCACGCATGCACGCATTGTTTGGACGATACCGACAGTATATATTTGGCTAATTGTAAAAAGAATGTGTACCTGGGACATCGTCGATTTCTTCCGAGCAGGCATGCCGTAAGAAAGAAAGGCAAGCATTTCAAAGGTGAGGCGGATCACCGGACGAAGCCTCGCCACCGTACTGGTGCTGATGTACATGATATGGTCAAGGATTTGAAGGTAGTCTTTGGAAAGGGTCCTGGTGGACAACCTGTTCCGAATGACGCTGACGGACGCGCACCCATGTGGAAGAAGAAATCTATATTTTGGGACCTGCCCTATTGGAAAGACCTAGAGGTCCGCTCCGCAATCGACGTGATGCACGTGACGAAGAATCTTTGCGTGACCCTGCTTGGCTTCTTGGGCGTGTATGGGAAGACAAAAGATACACCTGAGGCACGGGAGGACCAGCAACGTATGCACGGAAAAGACGGCATACATCAGGGTCATGCAAGCTACGCTCTTACCAAAGAAGAGAAGGAAATCTTTTTGAATGCCTGCTCAGTATTAAGGTACCGTCTGGCTTCTCGTTGAATATAAAGGGAATAATAAACATGGCAGAGAAAAAGTTCCAGAACCTAAAGTCTCATGACTGCCACGTGATTATGACGCAACTGCTTCCGGTTGCATTGAGGGGGCTTCTACCGGAAAACGTTCGATTAGCCATTGTGAAGCTATGTGCATTCCTCAATGCAATCTCTCAGAAGGTAATCGATCCAGAAATCATACCAAGGTTAGAGAATGATTTGGTGCAATGTCTTGTCAGTTTCGAGTTGGTGTTCCCACCATCCTTCTTCAACATCATGACGCACGTCCTAGTTCACCTATGCGAAGAGATTAACATTTTGGGTCCTGTATTTCTACATAATATGTTCCCCTTTGAGAGGTTCATGGGAGTCTTAAAGAAATATGTTCATAACCATGCTAGGCTAGAAGGAAGCATCTCCAAGGGCCATGAAAATGAGGAGGTCATTGAGTTTTTTATTGACTTTATTCCTGACCTTAAGCCGATTGGTGTTCCTGAATCGCGGCATAAGGGCAGACTGGATGGAAAAAGGCACGCTAGGAGGGGAACAAATAATATGTATGGACGGACATTCTGTAACTGAAGCACACTACACAGTTCTATAGAATTCCGCCTTGGTGGCTCCGTATATGGATGAACAGAAGAATTCTCTACGCTCCAAACACCCGGAGCGGTCTGATGACTGGATTACATGTGAAAAAACCAGGAGTTTCGCCGGCTGGTTGCAGACACGTACCATGCATGACGCCTCTATTGAAGATGACATGTACTCACTGTCCCAGTTACCATCTTCGAATATAATGACTTTCAAAGGGTACGAGATAAATGGTAATACATTTTACACGATCGCCCAAGATAAGAAGAGCACCAACCAAAACAGTGGTGTCCGCTTTGATGCAGAAACCAAGACGGGAAAGGAAACATATTATGGTTATATACAGGACATATGGGAACTTGACTATCGACGTGGTTTGAAGGTCCCTTTGTTTCGGTGCAAATGGGTCAATATGACACGAGGCGGGGTAACGGAAGACCCGCAGTATGGAATGACAACAGTGGATCTCAACAATCTTGCGTATGCAGACGAACCATTCGTCCTAGCCAATGATGTGGCACAGGTTTTCTATGTGAAGGACATGTCTACCAAGCCGAGAAAAAGAAAAGATAAGGAAGCGAATGCATCGTACGATGAGCCAAAGCGGCACATAGTTCTTTGTGGGAAGAGAAACATCATGGGAGTGGATGACAAGACAGACATGTCAGAAGATTATGAAAAGTTTGATGAAATTGCTCCATTCACAGTGAATATTGACCCGAGCATCCAGTTAAATGATGAAGATTTTCCATGGCTACGGCGCAAAGGGACACACGAAGAAAAAGTTTCACACCCAAAGATCTGGGATGTGATCGGCTTCACTATCATCACTTTCTTCTGTGTTTCACACCCAGGAGGGAATCTCTGTAATAGTTAGGGTAGTTATGTGTTTTGGCATTTGAAACGCGAAGAAATTTTATGTGCAACAAATTCTTTCATGCATTTACTGATTTTTTCAGCTAAATGACCCTGAAATTGAAAAGCATTTCAAATGAACTCAGAAAAGGTTGAAAGTTGGCATGGTATCATAATTTCACCCACATAGCATGTGCAAAAAAGTAGAGAGGGTTACCGCAAAAACTGGATGCACTTCGTGTACAAAATGGACAATCTCTTTCGAAGTATCAGGGTTTCGGACGAAAACTCATCCGTTACAAAGGCATTTCATTTTTTAAATAACCTAAGCATTACCAAATTGAATATAATGATAAAACACACTAATATTAAACATAAGAAAAAAGAATCACTGAAAAATCTATTTTCAAAGTTAAGTTATTCACAAACTAGTGATTCACACAAATTTCAAATAATTCAAAATTTAAACTATTCAAATTTGTAAACTACCGGCACTAACAGAAAGTTTGTAATTTTTTGTACCTAAAGCAAAAATATTCACAAAGAAACTCTAAATACAGCAACAAACAACTCAAAAAAATATAAACAAAATAAATAAAGCAAAAAAAATAAGAAAATAAAAAAGCCCGCCTACTGCGCCACAGCGGCCTGCATACGACTAGAAACCCAAACTGTTGTTGGGCCAGGATGCAGGCCCGCAAAGGCCCAGTAGGCCCACAGGACAGCACAGAACATTTAGCCCCAGTAGGCCTGCTTTGGAGAGGAGCTCGAGAGAGCTACCTCACTGGGGCTTATAAACCAGTGCGGACGCCCCTTGGCTAGTGAGGTGAGACTAAACATTTCGCACCGCACCTGCGCCAGCGCACCCCCTTTAGTACCGGGTGGTGGCTCAAACCGGTACTAAAGGGGGGGGGGTCTTTAGTACCGGTTGGAGCCACAACCCGGTACTAAAGGGGTGCCGTTCCCGCCGCTTGGCCTGGCCAAAACAGACCTTTAGTACCGGTTGGTGACTCCAACCGGTACTAAAGGTTGTTCTATATAAGAAAACACTTCAAAAAAATTGTCAGTTTCTCATCTCTCCCTCTACTTCTTTCTCCTCTGCCCCATCGCCGCCGCCCCCGTCGCTGCCCGTCGTCGTCCCGTCCCCGTCGCCCCATCGCGCCCCACCCCGTCCTCCCGTCGTCCCCGCCCGGCCCGTGCCTGTCCCCGTCGTCGCCGCCCTGTCCCCATCCCCGTCGTCACCGCCCATCCCCGTCACCGTCGCCGCCCCCCGTCATCGCGCCTCGCCGGTGAGCTCCTGCCCCGACCGCCATGTACCACACACACACACACATTGTTATAGAAATGTTAGCAATTTTTCTGTTTTTTAGTTATAGAAATATTAGAAATGTTAGTTATATAGAAATGTTTTTTAGTTATAGAAATATTAGAAATGTTAGTTATATCGAAATGTTTTTTAGTTATAGAAATATTAGAAATGTTAGTTATATAGAAATGTTTTTTAGTTATAGAAATATTAGAAATGTTAGTTATATCGAAATGTTTTTTAGTTATAGAAATATTAGAAATGTTAGTTATATAGAAATATTAGAAATGTTAGTTATATTAGAAATGTTAGTTATATAGAAATGTTTTTTAGTTATAGAAATAATAGAAATGTTAGTTTTAGTTATAGAAATATTAGAAATGTTAGTTTTAGTTATAAAATTTAGAATTTGCATATATGAAATCACAATCCATCATTTAAAAAAAATTACTTTACTTTTGTGGCATATCGTATTTTTTGTCGATGATGCCCAGCCCGCATCCTCGCCGTCGACCAGTTCGCGACGACGTCCTGCTTCAGAGGACCCATGTCCGGGACTGGGCTCCGGCGGGCTGGCACTGGGAGGTTCTACCTTCAGGGGCGCGACGCTTGGAGAGGAACCCGGCCCCGGATCCCGTCGTCGACCCTGATCTCCTTTGGTGGCGTTCGCATGGGCCACTTTCGGTGCGGAGGGAGCCGGCCCCGCCGGAGGTGTTACGTCGCCATGTCGGGGAGGAGGAGGAGCACGTCCATCACTACATGGCTGCTATGGACGTCAGGTTCTCCAATACCTGGCAGGTTCTTTCGGTAGTTCACCCGAGCTATGATCCAGTGATGGTTCCTTCACTTTGGTTGTCCACCGCCCGCGCCTCAGGAACCGCGAGTGGCCTAGATTACTCTCTAATATTCAATCTTTATTAGCTAGCTAGTGATGTATTCGATATATAATATTCGAGATGATTTATTCGAGATTATATATATTATTTGAGACGATGTATTCGAGATTATATCTATTATTCGAGACGATGTATTCGAGATTACATTCGATGATGCTTATTATGTACTATGATTGATTCAATTTTTCCTTATTAATTGATTGCATCCATGCATTGTAATTTGAATATATTTCTTTTGGATTAGTTAAATAAAACCTATGGCGGACAATACCGGCAGACAGGGAGAAGAGGCCGTGTTCAATATCATACGCAATCCTCGTGGGCCAGATGATGATCAGAATGAAGAAGATTATCACGGCTCCGAATATCTAAACAACACCGGGGAGGGTGATATGATATTCGATCGCGACAACCGAATTGATGAAGTCATGAACTATGAACATGACGAAGAAAATGTTGATCTTGAAACAACAAAGACCGGCGATGTATATTTATATAAGCAGGCATCTGGTGATCATCACATGTTTTAAATGACTTGAAGATATATATTAACGAATCGATCTTTCTTCTTTCAGATATCCGGATCGAGCAAATCTTCAGGCAGCAGGACAGTACGAGGCCCGAACAAAAAGTTGAAGGAGGGCGTAAAGTACAATATCGAGGCCATCAAACCTAATGGCGAACCATTAGCGCCTAAGAAGATTGCGGACAAGTTCATTCGTCAGTGCGTAGTTCTTGTGAAGGACCAACTCCCAATCTCCCTTCAAGAATGGAGAGAGCCAGCAAAGCCACGTCCAGATCTTACTTTTGTCGACGACAGACAAAAACTTCTTCTTTGGGAAACGCTCATGGAACATTTCACCCTACCAGATCATTTCACAGATGCAGATGTGGAGAAAGTCAAGGACGCTGCTCTTAGGAAGATGGCGGTTTCCTACCTCTTGAGCTTGCGTTGGATTTCCCCGAAGAGGAAAGAATGATGCAGCAGAGTAGCGTAAGTATTTCGCTCAGTTTTTGAGAACCAAGGTATCAATCCAGTAGGAGGCCACGTTGGGGAACGTAGTAATTTAAAAAAATTCCTACACACATGCAAGATCATGGTGATGCATAGCAACGAGAGGGGAGAGTATGATCTACGTACCTTGTAGATCGACAACGGAAGCGTTTGGTTGATGTAGTCGTACGTCTCCACGGTCCGACCGATCAAGCACCGAAACTACGGCACCACCGAGTTCTAGCACACGTTCAGCTCGATGACGATCCCCGAACTCCGATCCAGCAAAGTGTCAGGGAAGAGTTCCGTCAGCACGACGGTGTGGTGACGATCTTGATGTACTACTGTCGCAGGGCTTCGCCTAAGCACCGCTACAATATGACCGAGGTGGAATATGGTGGAGGGGGGCACCGCACACGGCTAAGGAACGATCACGAAGATCAACTTGTGTCTATGGGGTGCCCCTTGCCTCAGTATATAAAGGATGGAGGAGGAGGAGGCCGGCCAAGGCAATTGGTGCGGCCAGGATGTGGAGTCCTACTAGGACTCCAAGTCCTAGTAGGAGTCCACCAAGAGGGGAGGACGGGAGAAGGAAGTGGAGGAGAAGGAGAGGTGGCCGGCCCCCTTTTCCCTAGTCCAATTCGGACCAGAGGGGAGGGGGGCGCAGCAGCCCCTTGGCCCTTTCTCCTCTTCCCACTAAAGCCCATCAAGGCCCATTGCTTCTCCCGTAACTACCCGGTACTCCGAAATATACCCAAATCACTCGGAACCTTTCCGATGTCCGAATATAGTCGTCCAATATATCGATCTTTACGTCTCGACCATTTCGAGAGTCCTCGGCATGTCCCCGATCTCATCCGGGGCTCCGAACTCCTTCGGTACACCAAAACTCATAAACTCATAATATAACTGTCATCGAAACCTTAAGCGTGCGGACCCTACGGGTTCGAGAACAATGTAGACATGACCGAGACACGTCTCCGGTCAATAACCAATAGCGGGACCTGGATGCTCATATTGGCTCCTACATATTCTACGAAGATCTTTATCGGTCAGACCGCATAACAACATACGTTGTTCCCTTTGTCATCGGTATGTTACTTGCCCGAGATTAGATCGTCGGTATCCAATACCTAGTTCAATCTCGTTACCGGCAAGTCTCTTTACTCGTTCTGTAATACATCATCCCTCAACTAACTCATTAGTTACAATGCTTGCAAGGCTTAAGTGATGTGCATTACCGAGAGGGCTCAGAGATACCTCTCCGACAATCGGAGTGACAAATCCTAATCTCGAAATACGCCAACCCAACATGTACCTTTGGAGACACCTGTAGAGCTCCTTTATAATCACCCAGTTACGTTGTGACGTTTGGTAGCACACAAAGTGTTCCTCCGGCAAACGGGAGTTGCATAATCTCATAGTCATAGGAACATGTATAAGTCATGAAGAAAGCAATAACAACATACTAAACGATCGGGTGCTAAGCTAATGGAATGGGTCATGTCAATCACATCATTCTCCTAATGATGTGATCCCGTTAATCAAATAACAACTCTTTTGTTTATGGTTAGGAAACATAACCATCTTCGATTAACGAGCTAGTCAAGTAGAGGCATACTAGTGACACTTTGTTTGTCTATGTATTCACACAAGTATTATGTTTCCGGTTAATACAATTCTAGCATGAATAATAAACACTTATCATGATATAAGGAAATAAATAATAACTTTATTATTGCCTCTAGGGCATATTTCCTTCAGTCTCCCACTTGCACTAGAGTCAATAATCTAGTTCACATCGCCATGTGATTTAACAGCAATAGTTCACATCACCATGTGATTAACACCCATAGTTCACATCGATATGTGATCAACACCCAAAAGGGTTTACTAGAGTCAGTAATCTAGTTCACATTGCTATGTGATTAACACCCAAAGAGTACTAAGGTGTGATCATGTTTTGCTTGTGAGATAATTTTAGTCAACGGGTCTGCCACATTCAGATCCGTTAGTATTTTGCGAATTTCTATGTCAACAATGCTCTGCACGGAGCTACTCTAGCTTATTGCTCCCACTTTCAATATGTATCTAGATCGAGACTTAGAGTCATCCAGATCTGTGTCAAAACTTGCATCGACGTAACTTTTTACGACGAACCTTTTTGTCACATCCATAATTGAGAAATATTTCCTTATTCCACTTAGGATAATTTTTGACCGCTGTCTAGTGATCTACTCTTAGATCACTATTGTACTCCCTTGCTTAACACAGTGTAGGGTATACAATAGATCTGGTACACAGCATGGCATACTTTATAGAACCTATGGCTGAGGCATAGGGAATGACTTTCATTCTATTTCTATCTTCTGCCGTGGTCGGGCTTTGAGTCTAACTCAATTTCACACCTTGTAACACAGGCAAGAAACCTTTTCTTTGACTGTTCCATTTGAACTACTTCAAAATCTTGTCAAGGTATGTACTCATTGAAAAAAGTTATCAAGTGTCTTGATCTATCTCTATAGATCTTGATACTCAATATGTAAGCAGCTTCACCGAGGTCTTTCTTTGAAAAACTCCTTTCAAACACTCCTTTATGCTTTGCAGAATAATTCTACATTATTTCCGATCAACAATATGTCATTCACATATACTTATCAGAAATGTTGTAGTGCTCCCACTCACTTTCTTGTAAATACAGGCTTCACCGCAAGTCTGTATAAAACTATTTGATCAACTTATCAAAGCGTATATTCCAACTCCGAGATTCTTGCACCAGTCCATAGATGGATCGCTGGAGCTTGCATATTTAGTTAACACATTTAGGATCGACAAAACCTTCTAGTTGCATCGTATACAACTCTTCTTTTGTAAATCCATTAAGGAATGCAGTTTTGTTTATCCATTTGCCAGATTTCATAAAATGCGGCAATTGCTAACATGATTCAGACAGACTTAAGCATAGATACGAGTGAGAAAATCTCATCGTAGTCAACACCTTGAACTTGTCGAAAACCTTTTGCGACAATTCTAGCTTTGTAGATAGTAACACTACTATCAGCGTCCGTCTTCCTCTTGAAGATCCATTTATTTTCTATGGCTTGCCGATCATCGGGCAAGTCAACCAAAGTCCATACTTTGTTCTCATACATGGATCATATCTCAGATTTCATGGCCTCAAACCATTTCGCGGAATCTGGGCTCATCATCGCTTCCTCATAGTTCGCAAGTTCGTCATGGTCTAGTAACATGACTTCCAGAACAGGATTACCGTACCACTCTGGTGCGGATCTCACTCTGGTTTACCTACGAGATTTGGTAGTAACTTGATCTAAAGTTACATGATCATCATCATTAGCTTCCTCACTAATTGGTGTAGTAGTCACAGGAACAGATTTCTGTGATGAACTACTTTCCAATAAGGGAGCAGGTACAGTTACCTCATCAAGTTCTACTTTCCTCCCACTCACTTCTTTTGAGAGAAACTCCTTCTCTAGAAAAACTCCGAATTTAGCAACAAAAGTCTTGCCTTCGGATTTGTGATAGAAGGTGTACTCAACAGTCTCCTTTGGGTATCCTATGAAGACATATTTCTCCGATTTGGGTTTGAGCTTATTAGGATGAAATTTTTTCATATAAGCATCACAACCCCAAACTTTAAGAAATGACAACTTTGGTTTCTTGCCAAACCACAGTTCAGATTGTGTCGTCTCAACGGACTTAGATGGTGCCCTATTTAACGTGAATGCAGCTGTCTGTAATGCATAACCCCAAAACGATAGTGGTAGATCGGTAAGAGACATCATAGATTGCACTATATCCAATAAAGTACGGTTATGACGTTCGGACACACCATTATGTTGTGGTGTTCCATGTGGCATGAGTTTGTGAAACTATTCCACATTGTTTTAATTGAAGACCAAACTCGTAACTCAAATATTTGTCTCCGCGATCATTTCGTAGAAACTTCATTTTCTTGTCACAATGATTTTCCACTTCACTCTGAAATTCTTTGAACTTTTCAAATGTTTCAGACTTATGTTTCATCAAGTAGATATACCCATATCTGCTCAAATCATCTGTGAAGTTCAGAAAATAACGATACTTGCCATGAGCCTTAACACTCATCGAACCGCATACATCAGTATGTATTATTTCCAATAAGTCAGTTGCTCGCTCCGGAGAACGGAGTCTTAGTCATCTTGCCCATGAGGCATGGTTCGCAAGCATCAAGTGATTCATCATCAAGTGATTCCAAAATCCCATCAGCTTGGAGTTTCTTCATGCGCTTTACACCAATATGACCTAAACGGCAGTGCTACAAATAATTTGCACTATCATTATTAACTTTGCATCTTTTGGTTTCAATATTATGATTATGTGTATCACTACGATCGAGATCCAATGAACTATTTTCATTGGGTGTGTAACCATATAAGGTTTTATTCATGTAAACAGAACAACAATTTATTCTCTTACTTAAATGAATAACCGTATTACAATAAACATGATCA
This sequence comes from Triticum aestivum, assembly GCF_018294505.1. Taxonomy (NCBI): domain Eukaryota; kingdom Viridiplantae; phylum Streptophyta; class Magnoliopsida; order Poales; family Poaceae; genus Triticum; species Triticum aestivum. The sequence goes on along the minus strand of NC_057800.1, from coordinate 728,667,401 downwards.
AATCATATTCATGCTTAACGCAAACACCAAATAACACTTATTCAGGTTCACCACTAATCCCGAAAGTATAGGGAGTGTGCGATGATGATCATATCAATCTTGGAACCACTTCCAACACACATCGTCACTTTACCCTTAACTAGAATCTGTTTATTCTGCAACTCCCGTTTCGAGTTACTAATCTTAGCAACTGAACTAGTATCAAATACTGAGGGGTTGCTATAAACACTAGTAAAGTACACATCAATAACATGTATATCAAATATACTTATGTTCACTTTGCCATCCTTCTTATCTGCCAATCACTTGGGGTAGTTCCTCTTCTAGTGACCAGTCCCTTTGCAGTAGAAACACTTAGTCTCAGGCTTAGGACCAGACTTGGGCTTCTTCACTTGAGCAGCAACTTTCTTGCTATTCTTCTTGATGTTCCCCTTCTTCCCTCTGCCCTTTTCTTGAAACTAGTGGTCTTGTCTACCATCAACACTTGATGTTTTTCTCGATTTCTACCTTCATCAATTTCCGCATTACGAAGATCTTGGGAATCGTTTCCGTTATCCCTTGCATATCATAGTTCATCACAAAGTTCTACTAACTTGGTGATGGTGACTAGAGAATTCTGTCTATCACTATCTTATCTGGAAGATTAACTCCCACTTGATTCAAACGATTGTTGTACTCAGACAATCTGGGCACATGCTCACTAGTTGAGCGATTCTCCTCCATCTTTTAGCTATAGAACTTGTTGGAGACTTCATATCTCTCAACTCGGGTATTTGCTTGAAATATTAACTTCAACTCCTGGAACATCTCATATGGTCCATGATGTTCAAAACGTCTTTGAAGTCCCGATTCTAAGCCGTTAAGCATGGTGCACTAAACTATCAAGTAGTCATCATATTTAGCTAGCCAAACGTTCATAATGTCAGCATCTGCTCCTGCAATAGGTCTATCACCTAGCGGTGCATCAAGGACAAAATTCCTCTGTGCAGCAATGAGGATAAACCTCAGATGACGGATCCAATCCGCATCATTGCTACTAACATCTTTCAACACAATTTTTCTCTAGGAACATATCAAAATAAACATATGAAAGCAATAACGCGAGCTATTGATCTACAACATAATTTGCAAAATACTACCAGGACTAAGTTCATGATAAATTTAAGTTCAATTAATCATATTACTTAAGAACTCCCACTTAGATAGACATCCCTCTAATCCTCTAAGTGATCACGTGATCCAAATCAACTAAACCATGTCCGATCATCACGTGAGATGGAGCAGTTTCATTGGTGAACATCACTATGTTGATCATATCTACTATATGATTCACGCTCGACCTTTCGGTCTCCGTGTTCCGAGGCCATATCTATATATGCTTGGCTCGTCAAGTATAACCTGAGTATTCCGCGTGTGCAACTGTTTTGCACCCGTTGTATTTGAATGTAGAGCCTATCACACCCGATCATCACGTGGTGTCTCAGCACGAAGAACTTTCGCAACGGTGCATACTCAGGGAGAACACTTCTTGATAATTAGTGAGAGATCATCTTAAAATGCTACCGTCAAACTAAGCAAAAATAAGATGTATAAAAGATAAACATCATATGCAATCAAAATATGTGACATGATATGGCCATCATCATCTTGCTTCTTTGATCTCCATCTCCAAAGTACTGTCATGATCTATATCGTCACCGGCATGACACCATGATCTCCATCATCTTGATCTATATCAATGTGTCGTCACGTGGTCGTCTCGCCAACAATTGCTCTTGCAACTATTGCTATCTCATAGCGATAAAGTAAAGCAATTATTTGACGCTTACATCTTATGCAATAAAGAGACAACCATAAGGCTTTTGCCAGTTGCCGATAACTTTAACAAAACATGATCATCTCATACAACAACTTATATCTCATCACGTTTTGACCATATCACATCACAACATGCCCTGCAAAAACAAGTTAGACGTCCTCTACTTTGTTGTTGCAAGTTTTACGTGGCTGCTACGGGCTTAAGCAAGAACCAATCTTACCTACGCATCAAAACCACAACGATAGTTTGTCAAGTTGGTGCTGTTTTAACCTTCACAAGGACCGGGCGTAGCCACACTTGGTTCAACTAAAGTTGGAGAAACTGTCACCCGCTAGCCACCTTTGTGCAAAGCACGTCGGGAGAACCGGTCTCGCGTAAGCGTACGCGTAATGTCGGTCCGGGCCGCTTCGTCCAACAATATAGCCGAACCAAAGTATGACATGCTGGTAAGCAGTATGACTTATATCGCCCACAACTCACTTGTGTTCTACTCGTGCATATAACATCAACACATAAAACCTAGGCTCGGATGCCACTGTTGGGGAACATAGTAATTTAAAAAAAAATTCCTACGCACATGCAAGATCATGGTGATGCATAGCAACGAGAGGGGAGAGTATGATCTACATACCTTGTAGATCAACAACGGAAGCGTTTGGTTGATGTAGTCGTACATCTCCACGGTCCGACCGATCAAGCACCGAAACTACGACACCACCGAGTTCTAGCACACGTTCAGCTCGATGACGATCCCCGGACTCCGATCCAGCAAAGTGTCGGGGAAGAGTTCCGTCAGCACGACGGCGTGGTGACGATCTTGATGTACTACTGTCGCAGGGCTTCGCCTAAGCACCGCTACAATATGACTGAGGTGGAATATGGTGGAGGGGGGCACCGCACACGGCTAAGAAACGATCACGAAGATCAACTTGTGTCTATGGGGTGCCCCTTGCCTCAGTATATAAAGTATGGAGGAGGAGGAGGAGGCCGGCCAAGGCAATTGGTGCGGCCAGGATGTGGAGTCCTACTAGGACTCCAAGTCCTAGTAGGAGTCCACCAAGAGGGGAGGAAGGGAGAAGGAAGTGGAGGAGAAGGATAGGTGGCCGGCCCCCTTTTCCCTAGTCCAATTCGGACCAGAGGGGAGGGGGGCGCAGCAGCCCCTTGGCCCTTTCTCCTCTTCCCACTAAATCCCATCAAGGCCCATTGCTTCTCCTGTAACTACCCTGTACTCCGAAAAATACCCGAATCACTCGGAACCTTTCCGATGTCCGAATATAGTCGTCCAATATATCGATCTTTACGTCTCGACCATTTCGAGACTCCTCGTCACATCTGGGACTCCGAACTCCTTCGGTACATCAAAACTCATAAACTCATAATATAACTGTAATCGAAACCTTAAGCGTGCGGACCCTATGGGTTCGAGAACAATGTAGACATGACCGAGACACGTCTCCGATCAATAACCAATAGCGGGACCTGGATGCCCATATTGGCTCCTACATATTCTACGAAGATCTTTATCGGTCAGACCGCATAACAACATACGTTGTTCCCTTTGTCATCGGTATGTTACTTGCCCGAGATTCGATCGTCGGTATCCAATACCTAGTTCAATCTCGTTACCGGCAAGTCTCTTTACTCGTTCTATAATACATCATCCCACAACTAACTCATTAGTTACAATGCTTGCAAGGCTTAAGTGATGTGCATTACTGAGAGGGCTCAGAGATACCTCTCCGACAATCGGAGTGACAAATCCTAATCTCGAAATACGCCAACCCAACATGTACCTTTGGAGACACCTGTAGAGCTCCTTTATAATCACCCAGTTACGTTGTGACGTTTGGTAGCACACAAAGTGTTCCTCCCGCAAACGGGAGTTGCATAATCTCATAGTCATAGGAACATGTATAAGTCATGAAGAAAGCAATAGCAACATACTAAACAATCGGGTGCTAAGCTAATGGAATGGGTCATGTCAATCACATCATTCTCCTAATGATGTGATCCCGTTAATCAAATAACAACTCTTTTGTTTATGGTTAGGAAACATAACCATCTTCGATTAACGAGCTAGTCAAGTAGAGGCATACTAGTGACACTTTGTTTGTCTATGTATTCACACAGGTATTATGTTTCCGGTTAATACAATTCTAGCATGAATAATAAACATTTATCATGATATAAGGAAATAAATAATAACTTTATTGTTGCCTCTAGGGCATATTTCCTTCAGGCCATTCTCAAGTCCCTCGTACCTGCACAAAACGATAGCTACTCGCAACCAACGCGATTAGGGGTTTTCAATCCCTTCACGGTCACTTACGAGAGTGAGATCTGATAGATATAATATTTTTGGTATTTTTGGTATAGATATGCAAAGTGAAAAGTACAAGGCAAAGTAAAAATCAAAGCAAGATTAAAGTCATGGAGATTGATATGATGAGAATAGACCCGGGGGGCATAGGTTTCACTAGTGGCTTCTCTCAAGAGCATAAGTATTCTACGGTGGGTGAACAAATTACTGTTGTGCAATTGACAGAATTGAGCATAGTTATGAGAATATCTAGGCATGATCATGTATATAGGCATCACTTCTGTGACAAGTAGACCGAAACGATTCTGCATCTACTACTATTACTCCACTCATCGACCGCTATCCAGCATGCATCTAGAGTATTAAGTTAAAAATAGAGTAACGCTTTAAGCAAGATGACATGATGTAGAGAGATAAATTCATGCAATATGAAATAAACCCCATCTTGTTATCCTCGATGGCAACGATGCAATACGTGCCTTGCTGCCCCTTCTGTCAGTGGGAAAGGACACCGCAAGATCGAACCCAAAGCTAAGCACTTCTCCCATGGCAAGAACTACCAATCTAGTTGGCCAAACCAAATGGATAATTCGAAGAGACTTGAAAAGATAACCAATCATACATAAAAGAATTCAGAGAAGATTCAAATATTATTCATAGATAGACTTGATCATAAACCCACAATTCATCGGTCTCAACAAACACACCGCAAAAAGAAGATTACGTCGAATAGATCTCCACGAGAGAGGGGGAGAACTTTGTATTGAGATCCAAAAAGAGAGAAGAAGCCATCTAGCTACTAACTATGGACCCGAAGGTCTGAGGTAAACTACGCACACTTCATCGGAGGGGCTATGATGATGTACAAGCCCTCTGTGATGACGGCCCTCTCCGGCGGAGTTCCGGAACAGGCCCCAAGATGGGATCTCATGGATACAGAAAGTTGCGGTGGTGGAATTAGGTTTTTGGCTCTTCTTCTGATCGTTTGGGGGTACGTAGGTATATATAGGAGGAAGGAGTACGTCGGTGGAGCACCGAGGGGCCCACGAGGCAGGGGGTGCGCCCCCACCCTCGTGACCGCCTCTTTGACTCCTTGGAGTAGGGTCCAAGTCTCCTGGATCATGTTCGGTGAGAAAATCACGTTCCCGAAGGTCTTATTCCGTTTGGATTCCGTTTGATATTCTGTTTCTTCGAAACACTGAAATAGGCAAAAAACATCAATTCTAGGCTGGCCCTCCGGTTAATAGGTTAGTCCCAATAATAATATAAAAGTGGAAAATAAAGCCCAATATAGTCCAAAACAGTAGATAATATAGCATGGAGCAATCAAAAATTATAGATACGTTGGAGACGTATCAGGCATCCCCAAGCTTAATTCCTGCTCGTCCTCGAGTAGGCAAATGATAAAAAGAGAATTTTTGATGCGGAGTGCTACTTGGCATAGTTTCAATGCAAATCTTCTTAATTGTGATATGAATATTCAGATTTGAAATATTCAAGACAAAAGTTTATATTGACATAAAAATAATAATACTTCAAGCATACTAACAAAGTAATTATGTCTTCTCAAAATAACATGGCCAAAGAAAGTTATCCCTACAAAATCATATAGTCTAGCTATGCTCTATCTTCACCACACAAAGTATTTAATCATGCACAACCCCGATGACAAGCCAAGCAATTGTTTCATACTCTAACTTTTTCAAAACTTTTTCAGTCTTCACGCAATACATGAGCATGAGCCATGGATATAGCATTATATGTGGAATAGAATAGTGGTTGTGGAGAAGACAAAATGAGGGGAAGATAGTCTCACATCAACTAGGAGTATCAACGGTCTATGGAGATGCCCATCAATAGATATCAATGTGAGTGAGTAGGGATTTCCATGCAACGGATGCACTAGAGCTATAAGTATATGAAAGCTCATCAAAGGAAACTAAGTGGGTGTGCATCCAACATGCTTTCTCATGAAGACCTAGGGCAATTTGAGGAAGCCCATCATTGGAATATACAAGCCAAGTTCTATAATGAAAGATTCCCACTAGTATATGAAAGTGATAACATGAGAGACTCTCTACTATGAAGATCATGGTGCTACTTTGTGACGCCCCCGATTTGACCGTACACTAATCATACACGCAAACATGTACGATCAAGATCAGGGACTCACGGGAAGATATCACAACACAACTCTAAAAATAAAATAAGTCATACAAGCATCATATTACAAGCCAGGGGCCTCGAAGGCTCGAATACAACAGCTCGATCATAGACGAGTCAGCGGAAGCAACAATATCTGAGTACAGACATAAGTTAAACAAGTTTGCCTTAAGAAGGCTAGAACAAACTGGGATACAGATCGAAAGAGGCGCAGGCCTCCTGCCTGGGATCCTCCTAACTACTCCTGGTCGTCGTCAGCGGGCAGCACGTAGTAGTAGGCACCTCCGGTGTAGTAGGAGTTGTCGTCGAAGGTGGCGTCTGGCTCCTGGGCTCCAACATCTGGTTGCGACAACCAGGTAGAAGGGATAGGGGGAAAGAGGGAGAAAGCAACCGTGAGTACTCATCCAAAGTACTCGCAGGCAAGGAGCTATACTACATATGTATGCATTGGTATCAAATGGAATAAGGGTATCATATGTGGACTGAACTGCAGAATGCCGGGATAAGAGGGGGATAGCTAGTCCTTTCGAAGACTACGCTTCTGGCAGCCTCCGTCTTGCAGCATGTAGAAGAGAGTAGACTGAAGTCCTCCAAGTAGCATCCTATAGCATAATCCTAACCGATGATCCTCCCCTCGTCGCCCTGTGAGAGAGCGATCACCGGTTGTATCTGGCACTTGGAAGGGTGTGTTTTATTAAGTATTCGGTTCTAGTTGTCATAAGGTCAAGGTACAACTCCAAGTCATCCTGTTACTGAAGATCACGGCTATTCGAATAGTTTAACTTCCCTGCAGGGGTGCACCACATAACCCAACACGCTCGATCCCATTTGGCCGGACACACTTTCCTGGGTCATGCCCGGCCTCGGAAGATCAACACGTCGTAGCCCTACCTAGGCACAACAGAGAGGTCAGCACGCCGGTCTAAATCCTATGGCGCAGGGGTCTGGGCCCATCGCCCTTTGCACACCTCCACGTTGCGAACACGGCCAGAAGCAGAACTAGCCCCCTTAATACAAGAGCAGGCTTACGATCCAATCCGGCGCGCGCCACTCAGTCGCTGACGTCACGAAGGCTTCGGCTGATACCACGACGTCGAGTGCCCATAACTGTCCCCGCATAGATGGTTAGTGCGTATAGGCCAGTAGCCAGACACAGATCAAATACCAAGATCTCGTTAAACGTGTTTAGTATCTGCGAACGCCGACCAGGGCCAGGCCCACCTCTCTCCTCGGTGGTCTCAACCTGCCCTGTCGCTCCGCTTCAAAGTAACAGTCGGGGGGCCGTCGGAAACCCAGGCCCACCACTACCTGGATGGAGCCACCTGCCCCTTCAGCCCCCATCTCCGAACAGTATCACTGATAAGGTAACTGTGTAAAGTATATTGTATATGCCCGTGATCACCTCCCGAAGTGATCTCGGCCCAGTAGTATAGCATGGCAGACGGACAAGAGTGTAAGGCCACTGATGGAACACTAGCATCCTATACTAAGCAGTAGGATATCAGGTAATGGTATCAACAGTAGTAGCAAGGATAGGCTATGCATCAGGATAGGAATAACGGAAAGCAGTAACATACTACACTACTCTAATGCAAGCAGTATAGAGAAGAGTAGGCGATATCTGGTGATCAAAAGGGGGGGCTTGCCTGGTTGCTCTGGCAAGAGAGAGTGGTCGTCAACACCGTAGTCGTAATGGGTAGCAGCGGCGTCGGTCTCGGTGTCTAGCGAGAGAAGAGGGGGAAGAAACAATAAATATAATGCAAACAAATGCATGACGATGCATGACATGACAAAGCATGATGCTAGGTGTGCCCTAACGCGGTACAAGGTGGTACCGGTGAAGGGGGGGAAACATCCGGGAAATTATCCCCGGTGTTTCGTGTTTTCGGACAGACGAACCGGAGGGGGAAAGTTGCGTGTTTGCTATGCTAGGGATGCGTGGCGGATGAACGGGCTGCGTATTCGAATTCGTCTCGTCGTTCTGAGCAACTTTCATGTACAAATTATTTTCATCCGAGTTACGGATTAAAAGATATGATTTTCTAAAGATTTAAATCATTTTTTTATATTTAATAAATTATTTAATTTAATTCAAAAATGGATATATGACATCAGCATGATGTCATGCTGATGTCAGCAGTCAACAGGGGTTGACTGGTCAACCTGACGTGTGGGGCCGGTCAGTGCCTAGTCAGCGGTACAGTCAGCGTTGACTGGGTCAAAGTTGACCAGTCAATAGGGCCAATGGGGCCCATCTGTCAGTGTCACATATTTTAAAAAGGGGGGTTTAAATTAAGCTAACTAGGGGTGGGGCCCCACTGTCATTGACTACTAACTAACAGGTTTAATTAAACAGAGTTAATGAGGTTAGTTAGTTAACTAGGTTAATTAAACACAATTAATTAAGTTAACTAATGTAATTAATTAATTAATTAATTAATATTTTTATTTCTTATAATCATAAAAAAACATATTATTATTATTATTATTATTATTATTATTCGATCTCAGGGCGTGGGCCCCGGCTGTCATTGGGCCTGGGGGCCAAACGGGCATACGGGGAGGCGGGTGCGGGCAAAGCCACAGCCCTGCCCGATAACAAGGGGCGACCGGAACGGGCTCCTGGGCGCCGGCGCGACGCTAGTGCTGGCGCCGGAGGTGGCCGGTGCGGCGCAAGGTCCGCGGAGCAGGCGCGACGAAGCCAGAACGGGGGGGGGGGCTGCGAGACGACACCGGAGCGCGACCGGATCGAACTCACAGCGGCGGGAGTGAGCAGAGGCGGCAATAGAGCGGCGCGGATGCGGCGAGTGAGGCCAGGCGCAGGTGGTCGGGGCAAGGCCACACGCGGGAGTGCGCGAGCACGGCGCTGGGTGAGCGCGGGGAGGGGAGTAGGGGGGAGGCCACACGCGGGGCACGGGCGATGCGGCGCGTGCGCAGGGCACCAACGAGGAGGGTGGCCGGAGTAGCGCGTGTGCGGGGCGCGGCTGGCGTGCAGGTGACGCAGCGCAAGGCACGACCGACGAGCAGAGGCACGTGGGCCTGCACGAGCGCGCGGTCGGGGGAGAGCCGCGGTCGGCGTGGTGGCGGGGGCGCGCACAGCGCGGAGGCGCGGCCAGATCCGGTGACGGGAGAGAGGAGAGGGGCGCAGCTCACAGGGGGGATGTAGGGGACGGGGTAATGGGGCTCGGGGAGGATGCCAGGGACATCGTCGGCGTGGAAGCAGACCGGTGGAGGGGGGCGTGGTCGAGGCGGAGCGATCTGGCGAGGGAGGTCCGGCGGGGCGGCCGCGAGGTCCAGCGGCGCCAGAGGCGGGGCGGCGTCGCGCGTGTAGCGGTGGGGATCGATCCCCCCGATCCAATCGGGGGTAGAGGAGGGGAGGTGGATCGAACCCCTCCCCGATCCAGATGGGGATCGAGAGGAGTGGGGGAGGAGACGTGGGTGTGGGGGGGGGGGAATGGGGTGCGGTAGCTAGGGTTTCGGGAGTGGGGAGGGCCATATAGGCCAGGGGCGACTAGGCCGGCCAGCTGGGCCGAATGGCCCAGTGGAGGGGGGGGGGGCTTTTCAATCCTTTTTTTTGTTTTGATCGTTTACTTTTATTTACTTTTCTTTTCTGTTTAATTCATTTAAAAGTATTTAGGCATTTTATAGAAATGTGTTTACTTCACCATAATTACCGATGCAATAATAGACATAGCCCGAACATTTTATTTTAATATTTGAAAACTTTTGTCGTTTGACTTATTTAGGATTTAAATTTGAAACGGTTTTGAATTAACCCGAGATTAACAATAGTAACCGTGATGACGTGGCATCATTAACATGCGATTACTGTAGCCTAATTATCCGGGCGTCACAATTCTCCTCCACTACAAGAAATCTCGTCCCGAGATTTAATAGGTAGTGAAAGGGGGGAAAGGTTTTGGTTATGAATATGGCGGGTCTTCTCGATATTGGCTGCTCTTCTCGAAGAGATCGATCCATTACGGTGATGTCTTAATTTCTCTGTTACAGGTCATCACGATGAAGCTGGCATCCTTTCTCCAGGATCTCCATCATTCTTACGGATAGGCAAGGGACAGCTCATTGTCTGGGGTTTTCCCGTGAATGAACAGATGAGTATCTCCCGAGTTGCACAAATCGAGAGCAAGGTAAGTAGGTACAACAAGGAGTTCCAAGCGGATAGACAATCGTTCGATGCCTGAAAAGGAATGTGAAAGGGGTTCAAAGTAATGGGAATAATTATTGCGTCTGATACCAGAATAGATCACTAGGCAGGTGGCCCGTGAACTACATACGAAGTCAAGCTCTAGGAATAACTTTGGCAACATGGGTGTACAAGAGAGTCAGGTTTCGATTCTGTGGAACTGTGGGTTATGGGCCCACCATGTGGGGCAAAAGTAGGAAGGACGGTGACGTCTTGCACGATCATGTAAGCAAGGCATGTCAGGGGATAGCCTGTTAGTTATGTTGGCAACAACATCGGTACCAAGGGCGAGGGACGAAGAGAACCACTTTCCCGCTCCTTGAAACGAGGCGGGCCAGTAGGCAAGGTTCTCGTCCATCGGTGGCTACCGAAATGTCATCAACAATAGTAACAGGGTCTTGCTGACAGAATTGTACACCGAGGTATATACATAAGCAGGAGAATATTACTGCTTAGATCATATAGATCGCAAGAAAGGTTAAACCAATTAATGGAAAGGAAAATGTGTTTTAACACATATATCAGGGGTATATCCTTCCCAAGGACAAGCAGAGCATGATATCCTTGGCAGGATATAATGTAGAAAACTCTTTAGGAAAGGGGAGAGAAATTTCATGACATTACCAATGCAACGGTGTTTGGATAATTGAGCAAGTAACATTTAGCATTGGGCTTCAAATGTTCTTGTTGAAAATCGGAGCACCGCCGACATGCTTCGAGATAGCATTGACATGGTCTACAGGTGAAGATCAGACTTTGGAAACAACAGGATCCATCAGGAACAACTTATAGAATAAGTCTTACAATTTCCTCATGGAAGAATGGCTAACCTTGCTAAAAAGGAAATTATAACAATAGGTCCTCCGGTCGGGTGTGCTAGGCATGACATCACCTTACCGAGTCATATAAGGACCAATGTTATAACTCTTGAAAATATGTCCCCACCATCATATCTGACCGAGGTTCAGATCCGATTGGTGTCAGGATACCTCTGACTTAGGATGCCAGAGAAGAAAAGGTGCAACACAAATTGACGAGATGACAATATAAGATTCTCGAGAAGTGAACTATGGGAGAGGGTCCAAAACAAGAGTTCATCATTAAACCAAGGAGAGGATGGGGAGGTGGCTGATGGTCTCAGCGACACTTCATCGAGAGTTCCAACAAGGTGGTTTTCCACAGTTATGTGAACAAGGAGATATAATTAGTCGGATCAAATGATATAAAGATGTATGCTCGAGGAAAACATACACAATTACACATTGGTTGAAAGGTGCACCCGAAGTATGACCTTAGGTAGCATGATCAAATGTTAGAATGGTGATTGTGAGAAGTATTACTATATCAAGAATTAATAGTGGAGGTAATTCCATTCTTGACGTAACAGATGGTAATACTCCAAGATAGAATCATAATATAAGTTGGATAGAAAGGAAACTACATGAAACATGAACAAGTTTTGTGTCGGAGGGAATGCGGGAATGTTGTCTATGTTAATACAAATCATTAAGGGGGTAAGGATGGTGTTACACATTCTGAATTTGATTGATATCCTTGAAGAGCTCAATATGTTGATGATGATCACGACAATTTTGTCGAGAGGCTCCACAAAGAAGCAATCGGACAGCGACTGCTCAAGCAGAAGAACTGATGCAGCAAAAGACTATTGGAACTACGGATACAACACCAACTAGGGATCAAGCTTGCCGTTCGGCGTGAAACGACAAGACAAGGAAGATCGACATAAGCTTAGCTCATCGTCGAAAGTTGTGCTCCAGGAAAAAGGACCAGGTAGCACAGTTAAAAGTCTGCACGATGATGATATAACCGATAAGGCTAGGAATGACTTGAAGGATTATTAAACTCATAAGCAACGGAGATTACTTAGAGTTATTGAATTGGAGTATGAAATTGATTCACCTATCAGTGTCCTTGAGTGTCTAACAACTCAGAAACCGGGGGAAAATGGAATCGGTGGGAAATAATACTTGAAGAACTCATAAGAAGTAATATGGTTCTGTGCTAGTATCGAGATACCACGGGGTAATACTCGAAAGTAGATCATAATAAAGGTTGGACGGGTGCATTGTTCTGCAGAGGACTTGTCCGAGAAAAGAATCAAAGATGATCAATCATGGTCGGAACCATGGTTGCAAAGGACCAACATAGATACAAGATGAACTTATAACAAGGGGACCATTATTAATATAGGAAGCTTCCTTGATAGACTCCACATTGCGACCATGGGCATGAACACAAAGTTCAAGGTCGATTCCCACTTCTCCAAAGCAGAACCTTACAATCAATTCTCGTTTTGATAATGGCATTAGTGTTGAAAGTTTTACCTGGTGAAATACCAGATAAGTAGGACCTGTGAAATCTTTCGAGTTTGCACAGATTAGGGAAGGCATAGGTTCAACCCATCGGGGCATCGTGGAAACATATACCACAAGCTTTAATAGTAAACACCACCAGCTCGAGAGCAGAGCATGGTTGAGAAAATAGAGGATACAATTTACCCAAGGCTTTATATATCCGTGGAAGGCTCACAAGGTTATTGAATATGAAGGACGTTGTCGGATAAAATCCATTAAGGGATCTGTCGGTCCATAACAGAGCTGATGTGAGCATCGGCACACAAACAGTGGAAGTAACAATGCAAAGGCATTGGATTATAGAAACAACTGACTAATCCAGAGCTCAAACGCAAAGGAATTATGATTTTCAAATCAAGGGATCAGAAGCAATGTTCTGATTAGGGATGGATAAGTTGAATAACCTTAGGGGTACAATCGACGGCAATTGGATTGGTTGAGAACCAGCTCATGTTTAAAATGACATCTGAGCCGGAAAGATAATTTAAAAGGATCAACTGATGATTGCGTGCATTCACACTCATGTTGAATCAATAGGATCAAAATGACGGTGCCTAAGGATACTAACAAATATTATCAGACATACGGAAAGCATCCATAATGCAAGCAGACAAGCATTGCAGAGCAATAAGCTACTAAGGATTTTTGGAGGATCGAATAGTATTTCGAAGACCATTGTGAAACACATGAACAACTGGGGGATGAGCGGATACTCGATAAGTGCGAGAATTATCCGTAGGGGTATTCAGGAGACAAAGAACAGCAAGGCAGTAAGATCAAAGGATTATCGAACAACGACGAGTATTTCGAGGTATCTTGTAATAACAAGACCAACTGGGGATGAATGTAAGAATAACAACTGCATGTAGTTATCCATAAGGGTTGACGGTGGAAGGGGAATTGCAAATGCGATGAACGTAAGTTCTCGGGTTAACAGCGGAGAGTATCTTCAGGGTCTTCACGTGCAGCAGACGATCATCAGTAATAAGGGGCTCTCCGGGTCAAAGTGATAACGAGATCCTAATGTTAGATTTAGAAAAATTCATTTAACCCGAATAGGAGAGATGTCAGAGTCCCAGAGTATAGGTCGGGAAACAAAAGACCCTACTACCACCCAATGGCGACGTGGGCCCATGGGCCGCACAGCCATGTTAGTAAAACATTTTTCATCGACTAGACTCAACTTCGGCCAAGGAGTTGGAAGGGGGATTCCTATAGGCAGTCGGCTCTGATACCAACTTGTGACGCCCCCGATTTGACCGTACACTAATCATACATGCAAACGTGTACGATCAAGATCAGGGACTCACGGGAAGATATCACAACACAACTCAACAAATAAAATAAGTCATACAAGCATCATATTACAAGCCAGGGGCCTCGAAGGCTCGAATACAAGAGCTCGATCATAGACGAGTCAGCGGAAGCAACAATATCTGGGTACAGACATAAGTTAAACAAGTTTGCCTTAAGAAGGCTAGCACAAACTGGGATACAGATCGAAAGAGGCGCAGGCCTCCTGCCTGGGATCCTCTTAACTACTCTTGGTCGTCGTCAGCGGGCAGCACGTAGTAGTAGGCACCTCCGGTGTAGTAGGAGTCGTCGTCGAAGGTGGTGTCTGGCTCCTGGGCTCCAACATCTGGTTGCGACAACCAGGTAGAAGGGATAGGGGGAAAGAGGGAGAAAGCAACCGTGAGTACTCATCCAAAGTACTCGCAAGCAAGGAGCTATACTACATATGTATGCATTGGTATCAAATGGAATAAGGGTATCATATGTGGACTGAACTGCAGAATGCCGGGATAAGAGGGGGATAGCTAGTCCTTTCGAAGACTACGCTTCTGGCAGCCTCCGTCTTGCAGCATGTAGAAGAGAGTAGACTGAAGTCCTCCAAGTAGCATTGTATAGCATAATCCTAACCGATGATCCTCCCCTTGTCGCCCTGTAAGAGAGCGATCACCGGTTGTATCTGGCACTTGGAAGGGTGTGTTTTATTAAGTATCCGGTTCTAGTTGTCATAAGGTCAAGGTACAACTCCAAGTCGTCCTGTTACCGAAGATCACGGCTATTCGAATAGTTTAACTTCCCTGCAGGGGTGCACCACATAACCCAACACGCTCGATCCCATTTGGCCAGACACACTTTCCTGGGTCATGCCCGGCCTCGGAAGATCAACACGTCGCAGCCCTACCTAGGCACAACAGAGAGGTCAGCACGCCGGTCTAAATCCTATGGCGCAGGGGTCTGGGCCCATCACCCTTTGCACACCTGCATGTTGCGAATGCGGCCGGAAGCAGAACTAGCCCCCTTAATACAAGAGCAGGCTTACGGTCCAATCCGGCGCGCGCCACTCAGTCGCTGACGTCACGAAGGCTTCGGCTGATACCACGACGTCGAGTGCCCATAACTGTCCCCGCGCAGATGGTTAGTGCATATAGGCCAGTAGCCAGACTCAGATCAAATACCAAGATCTCGTTAAACGTGTTAAGTATCTGCGAACGCCGACCAGGGCCAGGCCCACCTCTCTCCTAGGTGGTCTCAACCTGCCCTGTCGCTCCGCCTCAAAGTAACAGTCGGGGGGCCGTCGGGAACCCAGGCCCACCACTACCTGGATGGAGCCACCTGCCCCTTCAGCCCCCATCTCCGAACAGTATCACTGGTAAGGTAACTGTGTAAAGTATATTGTATATGCCCGTGGTCACCTCCCGAAGTGATCACGGCCCAGTAGTATAGCATGGCAGACGGACAAGAGTGTAAGGCCACTGATGGAACACTAGCATCCTATACTAAGCAGTAGGATATCAGGTAATGGTATCAACAGTAGTAGCAAGGATAGGCTATGCATCAGGATAGGAATAACGGAAAGCAGTAACATACTACACTACTCTAATGCAAGCAGTATAGAGAAGAGTAGGCGATATCTGAGGATCAAAAGGGGGGGCTTGCCTGGTTGCTCTGGCAAGAGAGAGTGGTCGTCAACACCGTAGTCGTACTGGGTAGCAGCGGCGTCGGTCTCGGTGTCTAGCGAGAGAAGAGGGGGAAGAAACAATAAATATAATGCAAACAAATGCATGACGATGCATGACATGACAAAGCATGATGCTAGGTGTGCCCTAACGCGGTACAAGGTGGTACCGGTGAAGGGGGGGAAACATCCGGGAAATTATCCCCGGTGTTTCGCGTTTTCGGACAGACGAACCGGAGGGGGAAAGTTGCGTGTTTGCTATGCTAGGGATGCGTGGCGGATGAACGGGCTGCGTATTCGAATTCGTCTCGTCGTTCTGAGCAACTTTCATGTACAAATTATTTTCATCCGAGTTACGGATTAAAAGATATGATTTTCTAAAGATTTAAATCATTTTTTATATTTAATAAATTATTTAATTTAATTCAAAAATAGATATATGACATCAGCATGATGTCATGCTGACGTCAGCAGTCAACAGGGGTTGACTGGTCAACCTGACGTGTGGGGCCGGTCAGTGCCTAGTCAGCGGTACAGTCAGCGTTGACTGGGTCAAAGTTGACCAGTCAACAGGGCCAATGGGGCCCATCTGTCTGTGTCACATATTTTAAAAAGGGGGTTTAAATTAAGCTAACTAGGGGTGGGGCCCCACTGTCATTAACTATTAACTAACAGGTTTAATTAAACAGAGTTAATGAGGTTAGTTAGTTAACTAGGTTAATTAAACACAATTAATTAAGTTAATTAATGTAATTAATTAATTAATTAATTAATATTTTTATTTCTTATAATCATAAAAAAACATATATTCTTTTATTATTATTATTTTTCTCATTCTCAGGGCGTGGGCCCCAGCTGTCATTGGGCCAGGGGGCCAAACGGGCATACGGGCAGGCGGGTGCGGGCAAAGCCACAGCCCTGCCCGATAACAAGGGGCGGTCAGAACGAGCTCCTGGGCGCCGGCGCGGCGCTAGCGCGCGCGATGCAGGTGGCCGGTGCGGCGCAAGGTCCGCGGAGCAGGCGCGACGAAGCCAGAACGGGGGGGGGGGGGCTGCGAGACGATGCCGGAGCGCGACCGGATCGAACTCACATCGGCGGGAGTGAGCAGATGCGGGAATCGAGCGGCGCAGACGCGGCGAGTGAGGCCAGGTGCAGGTGGTCGAGGCAAGGCCACGCGCGGGAGTGCGCGAGCGCGGCGCTGGGTGAGCACGGGGAGGGGAGTAGGGGGGAGGCCACACGCGGGGCACGGGCGATGCGGCGCGTGTGCAGGGCACCAACGAGGAGGGTGGCCTGAGTAGGGCGTGCGCGGGGTGCGGCTGGCGTGCAGGTGACGCAGCGCAAGGCACGACCGACGAGCAGAGGCACGTGGGCCTGCGCGAGCGCGCGGTCGGGGGAGAGCCGTGGTCGGCGTGGTGGCGGGGGCGCGCGCGCGCGGAGGCGTGGCCAGATCCGGTGACGAGAGAGAGGGGAGGGGCGCAGCTCACAGGGGGATGTAGGGGACGGGGCAATGGGGCTCGGGGCGGATGCCAGGGACGTCGTCGGCGTGGAAGCAGACCGGTGGAGAGGGGCGTGGTCGAGGCGGAGCGATCCGGCGAGGGAGGTCCGGCAGGGCGGCCGCGAGGTCCAGCGGCGCCAGAGGCGGGGCGGCGTCGCGCGTGTAGCGGTGGGGATCGATCCCCCCGATCCAATCGGGGGCAGAGGAGGGGAGGTGGATCGAACCCCTCCCCGATCCAGATGGGGATCGAGAGGAGTGGGGGAGGAGACGTGGGTGTGGGGGGGGGGAATGGGGTGCGGTAGCTAGGGTTTTGGGAGTGGGGAGGGCCATATAGGCCAGGGGCGACTAGGCCGGCCAGCTGGGCCGAATGGCCCAGTGGAGGGGGGGGGCTTTTCAATCCTTTTTTTTGTTTTAATCGTTTACTTTTATTTACTTTTCTTTTCTGTTTAATTCATTTAAAAGTATTTAGGCATTTTATAAAAATGTGTTTACTTCACCATAATTACGGATGCAATAATAGACATAGCCCGAACATTTTATTTTAATATTTGAAAACTTTTGTCGTTTGAATTATTTAGGATTTAAATTTGAAACGGTTTTGAATTAACCCGAGATTAACAACAGTAACCGTGATGACGTGGCATCATTAACATGGGATTACTGTAGCCTAATTATCCGGGCGTCACATACTTCGAAGCACAAGTGTGGAAAAAGGATAGTAACATTGTCCCTTCTCTCTTTTTCTCTCATTTTTTTATTTTTTTATTTGGGCCTTTTCCTTTTTATGGCCTCTTTTCTTTCTCTTTTTTGGGCTTCTTTGGCCTCTTTTATTTATTTTTTGTCCGGAGTCTCATCCTGACTTGTGGGGGAATCATAGTCTCCATCACCCTTTCCTCACGGGGACAATGCTCTAATAATGATGATCATCACACTTTTATTTTTCTTACAACTCAACAATTACAACTCGATACTTAGAACAAAATATGACTCTATATGAATGCCTCCGGCGGTGTACCGGGATATGCAATATGACAATGATGGAGTGTGTCATAATAAACGGAACGATGGAAAGTTGCATGGCAATATATCTCGGAATGGCTATAGAAATGCCATAATAGGTAGGTATGGTGGTTGTTTGAGGAAGGTATATGGTAGGTGTATGATACCGGTGAAAAGTGCGCGGTATTAGAGAGGCTAGAAATGGTGGAAGGATGGGAAAAAGTGCATATAATCCATGGACTCAACAGTAGTCATAAAGAACTCATATACTTATTGCAAAAATTTAGAAGTTATCAAAGCAAAGTATTACGCGCATGCTCCTAGGGGGATAGATTGGTAGGAAAAGACCATCGCTCGTCCCCGACCGCCACTCATAAGGAAGACAATCAATAAATAAATCATGCTCTGACTTCATCACATAACGGTTCACCATACGTGCATGCTACGGGAATCACAAACTTTAACACAAGTATTCTTTAAATTCACAACTATCAACTAGCATGACTCTAATATTATCACCTCCATATCTCAAAACAATTATCATGCTTCAATCTTTTCTTAGTATTCAATGCACTCAAAAGAAAGTTTCACACATCTTGAATACCAAGCATGTTATTATTAAGCAAATTACCATGCTATTAAGACTCTCAAAATAGTTTAAGTGAAGCATGAGAGATCAATAGTTTCTTTAAAACAAATCCACCATCGTTCTCTTAAAAGATCTAAGTGAAGCACACAGAGCAAAATTATAACGCTCAAAAGATATAAGTGAAGCAAATAGAGCAAAACTACATAGCTCAAAAGATATAAGTGAAGCACATAGAGCAAAATTATAATGCTCAAAAGATATAAGTGAAGCACAAAGAGTATTCTATCAAATTTTAATTCATGTATGGCTCTCTCAAAAGGTGTGTACAGCAAGGATGATTGTGGCACACTAACAACCAAAGACACAAATAATACAAGACGCTCCAAGCAAAACACGTATCATGTTGGTGAATAAAAATATAGCTCCAAGTAAATTACCGATGGAAGTGGACGAAAGAGGGGATGCCTTCCGGGGCATCCCCAAGCTTTGACTTTTTGGTGTCCTTGGATTATCTTGGGGGTTCCATGGGCATCCCCAAGCTTAGGCTCTTGCCACTCCTTGTTCCATAATCCATCACAAGAATTCACCCAAAACTTGAAAACTTCACACCACAAAACTTATAGTAGAAAACTCGTGAGCTCCGTTAGCGAAAGAAAACAAAAAACCACTTCAAGGTACTGTAATGAACTCATTATTTATTTATATTTGTGTTAAACCTACTGTATTCCAACTTCTATATGGATTATAAACTATTTTACTAACCATAGATTCATCAAAATAAGCAAACAACACACGAAAAACAGAATCTGTCAAAAACAGAACAGTCTGTAGTAATCTGTAGCTAGCGCAATATCTGGAACACCAAAAATTATAATATAAGTTGCTGGACGTGAGGAATTTATCTATTAATCATCTGCAAAAATAATTAACTAAATATCACTCTCCAAATAAAAATGACAGCAGTTCTCGTGACCGCTAAAGTTTCTGTTTTTACAGCAAGTTCAACAAGACTTTCCCCAAGTCTTCCCAACGGTTCTACTTGGCAAAAATACTAATTAAACACAAAAAACACAACCAAAACAGAGGGTAAATAATTTATTTATTACTAAACAGGAGCAAAAAGCAAGGAATAAAAATAAAATTGGGTTGCCTCCCAACAAGCGCTATCGTTTAATGCCCCTAGCTAGGCATAAAAGCGAGGATAGATCTAGGTATTGCCATCTTTGGTAGGCAATTCTTCGATGAGGCATCTATTTCCCTTAGGAATTTCTTTCTTTCTAGTGATTATCAAACTTTTAGGCACAAGATCGAAAAATTCATTTGTAGCAATTGGTTCCTTAATGATAGCAAAAAGATTGGGATGAATACTTATAGATTTAAGATCTGCAGTTTCCTTACTAGATGATTCACTCTTATTTTTAGGAACATACATAAGCTTGGCAATTTTAGTAGGAGGACTTGGAGTATTCTTTACGGAAGAAAAAGTGGTTCCCAAGTTTGTAATGATACCCTCAAGTTTATCAATTCTAGTAGAATCTAAGTTTATCTTCTCATTAGCTATGGGTTCCTTTTCCTTAATATTTTTCAAAGTCATTCCTACCTTAGATCCATATTGAGTAATTTGATTGTGGATCTTTTTACCTAGATTTTCAATTAATTCAATAGTAGCAACTTTATTTTCAATAATTTCAAGTCTTTGCATAACATGCTCCAAAGTTAACATGGTTCCATTAACCAAAAGAGGTGGTGAGCCAAATAAATCTAACATAGCATTATAAGAATCAAAAGTATGGCTACCCAAGAAGTTCCCTCTGGTAATGGTATCGAGGATATGTCTATACCAAGGAATAACACCTACATAAAAATTGCGGAGAAGAACTGAAGTAGATTGCTTCCTGGTAGATCTATTTTGAGCATTGCAAATTCGATACCAAGCATCTTTTAGATTTTCTCCCTCACTTTGTTTAAAATTTAGAACTTCATTCTCGGGAGACAACGGAGAAGATATGAGACTAGCCATGACGACAAGCAAACAAACTAGCACACGAGCAAACAAGAGCAAACGAGCAAAAGAGGCAAACGGAGAAAAGAGAGAGAAGGAGAAGGAGAAGGAGATTGGGAAAGAGAGGGCGAATAAAACGGCAAGGGTGAAGTGGGGGAGAGGAAAACAAGAGGCAAATGGCAAATAATGTAATGCGAGAGATAGGGATTGTGATGGGTACTTGGTATGTTGACTTTTTGCGTAGACTCCCCGGCAACGGCGCCAGAAATTCTTCTTGCTACCTCTTGAGCTTACGTTGGATTTCCCCAAAGAGGAAAGGATGATGCAGCAGAGTAGCGCAAGTATTTCCCTCAGTTTTTGAGAACCAAGGTATCAATCCAGTAGGAGACCACGCTCAAGTCCCTTGTACCTGCACAAAACGATACCTACTCGCAACCAACGCGATTAGGGGTTGTCAATCCCTTCACGATCACTTAAGAGAGTGAGATCTGATAGATATAATATTTTTGGTATTTTTGGTATAGAGATGCAAAGTGAAAAGTACAAGGCAAAGTAAAAAAGCAAAGCAAGATTAAAGTGATGGAGATTGATATGATGAGAATAGACCCGGGGACCATAGGTTTCACTAGTGGCTTCTCTCAAGAGCATAAGTATTCTACGGTGGGTGAACAAATTACTGTTGAGCAATTGACAGAATTGAGCATAGTTATGAGAATATCTAGGCATGATCATGTATATAGGCATCACGTCTGTGACAAGTATACCGAAACGATTCTGCATCTACTACTATTACTCCACTCATCGACCGCTATCCAGCATGCATCTAGAGTATTAAGTTAAAAATAGAGTAATGCTTTAAGCAAGATGACATGATGTAGAGAGATAAATTCATGCAATATGAAATAAACCCCATATTGTTATCCTCGATGGCAACGATGCAATACGTGCCTTGCTGCCCCTTCTGTCACTGGGAAAGGACACCGCAAGATCGAACCCAAAGCTAAGCACTTCTCCCATGGCAAGAACTACCAATCTAGTTGGCCAAACCAAACGGATAATTCGAAGAGACTTGCAAAGATAACCAATTATACATAAAAGAATTCAGAGAAGATTCAAATACTATTCATAGATAGACTTGATCATAAACCCACAATTCATCGGTCTCAACAAACACACCGCAAAAAGAAGATTACATCGAATATATCTCCACGAGAGAGGGGGAGAACTTTGTATTGAGATCCAAAAAGAGAGAAGAAGCCATCTAGCTACTATGGACCCGAAGGTCTGAGGTAAACTACTCACACTTCATCGGAGGGGCTATGATGATGTAGAAGCCCTCCGTGATGACAGCCCTCTCCGGCGGAGCTCCAGAATAGGCCCCAAGATGGGATCTCATGGATACACAAAGTTGCGGCGGTGGAATTAGGTTTTTGGCTCTTCTTCTGATTGTTTGGGGTACGTAGGTATATATAGGAGGAAGGAGTACGTCGGTGGAGCACCGAGTGGCCCACGAGGCAGGGGGCGCGCCCTAGGGGGGTGGGCACGCCCCCACCCTCGTGACCGCCTCTTTGACTCCTTGGAGTAGGGTCCAAGTCTCCTGGATCACGTTCGGTGAGAAAATCACGTACCCGAAGGTCTTATTCCGTTTGGACTCCGTTTGATATTCTGTTTCTTCGAAACACTGAAATAGGCAAAAAATAGCAATTCTGGGCTGGCCCTCCGGTTAATAGGTTAGTCCCAAAAATAATATAAAAGTGGAAAATAAAGCCCAATATAGTCCAAAACAGTAGATAATATAGTATGGAGCAATCAAAAATTACAGTTACGTTGGAGACGTATCACGGTTGCATTCAACAACCACAAGAATCGTGTATGGGACCAGTACGTCAAGGGAGGAAAGAAGACTCCAGTATTCAAGGGAACACTAGAGAACCAAAGTGCTCATTGGGACGATTTCGTGAAATTCAAGGAATCAAAATTATCTAAGGAACGGTCGAGAATAAACAAGGCCAATGCCGCAAAAAAGGATAAGTTCCATAAGCTGGGGCCAGGTGGCTACGCGGTGGCAATGCCTAAGTGGGATAAGTCTGAGAAAGAGATGGAGGATGCAGGTGACACTCCTGAAAAATTGAGCTGGCCCCCCATGTGCAGGACTTGGTTCTATGCGCATGGGGGGAGTTGGACCCGAAGACAGGCAAAGTTTCGAAGAAGGCATGTCTGGACGGAGCTGAAGATAAGCTACTTGTTGCAATAGAAGAGGCTCGATCAGGGGTGTTCGAGCCCAACAGAGAGAACGACGAGCTTACGCGTGCCCTTGGAAATCCTGAACACCCGGGAAGAACACGAGGCAAGGGCGCTATTCCGTGGTATGAGGGGTTTTCGGACTGGAACGCCGACTACAGAACCCGTGCGAGAAAGAAGATTGCGCAGGAGAAGAAGAGGAAGATGGAGGAGGAGCAGAGGAAGCTGGACTATGAACGCCTTCAAGGCCTAGAATCAGCGCACGCGGACTTGGCAGTCAAATTCCAGCGGCGGCAGGAGCAGATAGACTCACTTAGCCAGCAAAGGGGGTCTCAGCAGCTGCTGCAGCTAGCGGATGATCCAGCATTGGATAGCACCGTCCCATCCATGCCGAGAAGCAGCATGGATTCCACCCCGGGCGACGCATTGCTGGATAGCTACCCAGTGGATGACATCATGGAGAACACTAACTGCGAGCTACACTTCAAAATGAAGAACATATCCATGAAGGTGGCGGACGCCGTTGCTTTTACAAATCCCCCCGAGGCAACCTTCCATTGCAACCCGATTCCAGCGGGCTATGCTCGTGTCTTGGTTGATGAGGTGGAGGACCAATATTCGGGGCTAGAGCTTGACATTCCTCCAAGTCCACCAACGCGTCAGGCCACTCCTCCTCCTCCAAGTCCGGCAAAGCATGAGCCCACTCCTCCTCCATGTCCGGCACAGCTTCAGGCCACTCCTCCTCCTCCAAGTCCGGCAAAGCGTCAGGCCACTCCTCCTCCAAGTCCGGCACAGCTTCAGGCCACTCCTCCTCCTCCAACTCAGCCACGTCAGCCGTCTCCGCCGCCTCAGCAATCACGGAATAGAGCCGCCTCAACTATGGTGCGTAGCGGTACAAGTTGAGGTAGTATTGGAGGTACTGGCGGAGGCAAGCGATTTCAATATGGTCCAAGCAGCCTCGCGCCTCTTCCGCAGAGACCTTACGACAAGTCCGAGGAGGAAATCGCAGCCATATCGAAGGCCGAGGTGGAAGCCCATTTTGCACCGAAACCGCCACCGCCGCCAAGGGAGAAAGTGTCTGAGAAAAAGATTGACCACTTCATTCGTATGGCTAGAGCACCAGCTCCCAAGCCTGTTGACACAGACTATGAGCGCCACCTCAGGAAGTTAAATTGAGCACGTCTACAGAAAGAGGTGAGCTCGAGCTCGAGCAAATCGGCTGGCAAAAGGAGCGGTAAAACCGTTCCCCAGCTGGGAGAACAGGCGGCGCAATCAATCCCCCCGCTTGTTGTGCCAACAACACATGAGAGTACGCACGCCCAATATTATTGTGGGCAAACCGTTAACGTTCCCGGGCTGGGCGATGTGGTAATAACCGAGGAGCATATTGAGTAGGTTGAAAGGCTCATGATCACTGTTGGACAACTCCTCGATATCGAGCCCATGTCTCTAATTAGAGAGGAGGAAATAAAACGGAAATATGTCCGGGGCCAACCTTTGGTCGAGCCAGACGAGGTCAAGAAGCTCTCAACGAGAATGTATGAATTGCATCAATGGTACATGGACATTACCAAGATTTCCAATCGAGAGTCCCTCATGGTGAATGTCAAGAAGGATCATTACTTCCATGAGAAAGCTGTGTCCGTTGATTATTCAGAACTATTTCAGTTATACAATCAAGACGCACTCGACAAATCTATCGTCAGTTGCTATTGTATGTAAGTGATTTCTTCCTATAATTTAAGTCTCAAGCTAGCTGTACTGATCATTTTGATCAATTATTACCTGTAATTATCCTCACTATATTCTTTTCTGTGGTATTATGCAGGATGAAGATGTATGAAATGAAAAAAAAAGTGGACGCTATGGCATTGGGTTCATTGACCCAAATACCATTAATGAATACACATGGAAATTATATGCATATTATGAAAAAAATGTAGAGGAAAGCATGCTAGAGTTCTTCAAGCGCCTTAATACCAATGAAGATATACTACTTCCTTACAACTTTGAGTGAGTCACACTGTCTTGTACTACAAATTCTGTTTTTGCCTACTAGATAGCTACATGTTTTTGCTTACATATGCCCACTTAATTAAGACATGCAAACGTGTGTGCATGCAGATTTCACTGGATCTTGTTAATCATTAAAGTTGATGAAGGAACAGTTGAAATACTGAACTCACTACTTAAAAAAGCAAGTGACTACACCATCTTGTTTGGGATAGTCAACAGGTAATTTCAATCATTATTAACTATATCTCGGCCTATTTAGTTCGTCATTTCCTGATATGAACTATTTAATAACCCCTTTATTCATTTTCTTTGTCGGCGGGCAGGGCTTGGGCAAAGTTCATGAGCGTCACTCCAGGTTAATGGAAACAAAATCTGAAATGGTATCGACCCAAAGTAAGTAATTAAGTAGTACTAGCTAGCTAGCTTCCATCTCTTTAATTATCATGCTTGATTAATTATTATCTGATCAAATTCCATTCTCGTAAAGGCCCTGAAGCAGGCGCCGGGGAATAATCTGTGTGCATACTACATTTGCGAGAAGATTCGCATGATGGCGTCCGAAAGGAGCAGATCTCAAAGACAGGACTGGGTACGTTTGTCAGAATACTATTCACAATTTTTACATCATTATCGATATCTAGTCACACAACTAATACACATGCATATTGATCTTCTTCTTAACAATTCAGAGAGGTGCGGGAGAAGCTCCTAACAGAGGAGCGCATAAAAGCAATTCAAGAGGAAATAGCGGGATTTTTTCTCGACCAGGTCATAGATCCCAAAGGAGAATACTATTATCCGCTACCGCCCCCATGAACCACTTCTAATTGTCATCGTGTTCCGAAGGCACCAATTAGGCTAATGCCACCGGCTCCGAATGCACCAATTAGGAGAAATTGTATATAGCTAGCTAATTATATATATATATATATATATATATATATATACATGTGTGTATATATGTGTGAATTAATGGTGGGTGTGAGACATTCGATGATATATATATATGTATATATATATGATTGGTTCTACTAGAAATTCTATTTATATATATGCATAACGTAAAATATGTAGTATCGTAAAATACCAGCAAACGAAAAAAATTAAATGGAAAACACAAATTAAATGAAAAAGAAATCATAAACCCAAAACCCCCCAACCTTTTAATACCGGTTGGTGTCACCAACCGGTACTAAAGGGCTCGCTGCCCCCGGAGCTGGCTCGTGCCACGTGCTGAAGCGGTACTAAAGGAGGGGGGCCTTTAGTGCCCACACTTTAGTGCCGGTTACCGAACCGGCACTAAAAGGCCTTATGAACTGGTGCTATTGCCCGATTCTGCGCTAGTGTGAGGCAAGTTTGAAACTTTTGAGCTCTGTGATGTGCACAAGGTGGAGGACCGATCAACCAGCTATAGGTACCGAGCAAACACATGCAGGCACATAACGGAGGTAACGTGTAAGCTACACACTCAATCTAGGGTTTGGAGTTTGAATTGGGGAATTCTATTTCATGGCATGGTGAATAGATCAGAAGGTTTCTTGCAAAAAAGAGAGGTTCTGGCTCATGCCTCATGACATTTAGAGGAAGAAAATTCGGATCAGCTGTAGGTGCTAGTCCTTTGCAGAAGGTACAGTCTTAGAGGTTCATTCTATGTAAAATTCAGAGTGCGTAAAGCCGTAAACTGACCTTACAATACAACTTAATAATCTCCCTTGTGTAAGCGTGGTTGTCATCCCATGGTAAATGTGGAGAACTTGCTGAGAACATGTTTGATAGTTAAGGCCAACATGAATTCAGGAAAGCGAGTAAAATATCTAGAGAGGCAGGAGCATATCTGAAATATCTAGGGTTAATTAGATAAATGCCACTTGAATTATGGCGATTCCAAGAAAAAACATCATGTAACTTTTCATGCATCCTTTTTTGCCATGAAAATTATCTACGCATTCCTTTACATAGTACCTGAAAAAACATCATGTAATTTTTCAAGGATATGAAATCAAGTACTCCGATAACAGACTGGTCTCCCAAAAATCCTCGATAAATTCACTTGACATGACCTCCGGGTAGAGCAGAAGAACTGGTCACTCATCCAGCTCGATCAATTCATGTTACACTGCCTTCCCAAGCCTCGGCATTTTCTGCTCTATAGCAGCATTATGATCCTACATCTAATCCAAGAAAAGGCGGCTAGGGTTCCTGCCTCCCGTCAGCGGTGCCGCTGATCTCCCACGTCTCCTGTGGCCTTAGGGCCAAGGGTGCGCGGTGGATCCCAGTCCTTGCCAGCGGGAGGGCTCCGTTTTCAGGTGCTTCCTCAAGTTTTGTTAGGGTTTGCGTCCTTTTCAAGAAGACGAGACGGCGACGGCTTCTTGAAGATGGAATAAAGTTCTTTCCATCTAGCCCTCGTCTCGATGGTGTGCCTAACATCGTCGGAGGGTGTGTGGAGGTGTGTCTTCGGCGGATCTCGCGGGATACGGTCGGTTGTTGTCTTTGGTAGATCCGCTCGAATCTGGTCTTTGTTCGTCTTTGTTCATGTGTCTTTAGGTTGGATCCTTCCGATCTAAGTTTCTCTTCATCGGCGGCGGTTGCTGTTGTCGTGAGTTGGTCCTATGGGGTCTTAGCACAACGAATTCTTGACTGTCCACTAGAACAAGTTGTGCCCAGCTCCGACGAGGGAGGGGCAATGACGGTGGCTCGCCTTCGGCTCGCTTCAGTGCTCGTAGTCGTCGCTAGGTGGTCTATGAATCTGCATGTAAATTTCATTATTTCTAGTGTTCATTGTATTGCCATGGTTGAAGATAAATAGATCGACAGTTTCTCGTAAAAAATAATCAGTGAATCACATGCATCGAAAAGTAATGAGGCAAATACATATCGCAAATCGCAATAAACATACCTTTGGCGCTTATGGCGTGTGCAACCTTGGCCCATTGATTGTTAGTGTTGCTGCACCTCCACTCATGAGTTTCTTTTTTTTTGAGCGTTTACTAAAAAAGGAAATTTTGAGCCCCTTGTTAGTCCTGCTCGAACCCTCATCCGTATAAGGACGCCTCTTGAAATAATCAAGTAGGGTTGGACGAAAAGCTCGAAGCTTGATAGTTCGGCTCGTTTCCGCTCATGCTCGTTAGTTAATGAACCAAGTAGAACAGTGTTTTTTGCTTGTTAGGATTAATGAGTTTAATAAGTAAGGAAGCGAGTTTCATGAGCTAATTCGTTTAGCTCCCAAATTTTCAAAAGTTTGACATGAGAATGCTACGTCATCAATGTATCTATAATTTTTGATTGTTCCATGCTTTTATATTATCAATCTTGGATGTTTTACAATCATTTTATAGCAACCTTATATCATTTTTTGAGACTAAACTATTGACATAGTGCGCAGTGCAAGTTGATGTTTTTTGCTTATTTTTTACTTCACAGAAAATCAATAGCAAAAAGAGTTCAAACGTAGCGAAACTTTTTGGAGATTTTTTCTGGACCAGAAGACACCTGTTGGGCCAAAGAAGTAGCAGAGAGGAGCTCCGGGGGGAGCACGGGTTGTGCCCACCTTGGTGGCCTCCCGCATCCCCTTTTTTCTCTGTAAATACTTCAATATTTCAGAAATCCTAAGGGAGTCGACGAAAATCAATTTCAGCCGCCGCAAATTCCAGAACCACCAGATCCAATCTAGACACCATCACAGAGGGGTTCATCATCCTTATTGGTGCCTCTCCGATGATGCGTGAGTAATTCATTGTAGACCTACAGGTCTGTAGTTAGTAGCTAGATGACTTCATCTCTCTTTTTTGATTCTCAATACAATGGTCTCTTGGGGATCTATTTGATGTAACTCTTTTTGCGGTGTGTTTGTTGGGATCCGATGAACTTTGAGTTTATGATCAGATCTATGTTTTCATCCATGAAAGTTATTTGAGTTTCTTTGATCTCTTATATGCATAATTACTTATAGGCTCATATTTCTTCTTCGAATCTTTGGTTTAGTTAGGCCAACTAGATCAATTTTTCTTGCCATTGGAAGAGGTGCTTTATGATGGGTTCGATCTTACGGTGCTTGATCCCAGTGACAGAAGGGAAACCGACATGTATGTATCGTTGCTATTAAGGATAACAAGATGGTGTCTATTTTTACATAAATAGATCTTCTTTACATCATGTCATCGCTCTTATTGCATTACTATGTTCCTCCATGAACTTAATACACTAGATATATGCTGGATAGCGGTCGATGTGTGGAGTAATAGTAGTAGATGCAGGCAGGAGTCGGTCTACCAATCTTGGACGTGATGCCTATATAATGATCATTGCCTGAATATCGTCATGATTATTTGAAGTCCTATCAATTGCCCAACAGTAATTTATTTACCCGTCGTATCTATTTTTCTCAAGAGAAGCCACTAGTGAAATCTACGGCCCTCGAGTCTCTTCTTTATTATATTTTCCTTCGCGATCTATTTTTATTTTCTTTTATTTTCTGACCTATTAATCCAAAAATTCAAAAATACCTTGCTGCAATTTATTATTATTTATTTTATCTCGTGTTCCCGCGAGATCTATTTATCCAATCTATTACAATGTTACCTATCTTTTTACCCGTGAGGGATGGACAACCCCTCTCTTACGTCGGGTTGTAAGTATTTGTTCTTTGTGTACAAAAGCTATTTACGTGGTGTTGTGTGGTTCTCCTACTGGTTTGATAACCTTGGTCTCAGCACTGAGGAAAATACATACCGTAAATGTGTTGTATCATCCCTTCCTCTTTGGGAAAATACCGACGTAGTTCAAGCCACATCAGAAACCCGTAGTTCATATCAGCCCACTAACAAAGGAGTTGGTAGTTAGCCTAGCCTAGGGGCCTAGCACCTCAGCCCACTTCGGCACTTATCCTAGACCTAGGAGCTAGCCGCTAGGAGACTCTACAGTTTACATAGACACCGGGGGATCTAGGGTTTACATAGAGTCGGTTACATAAGAAGGAATCTTCATAGTTAGTCGCCAAGCTTGCCTTCCACTCCAAGGAGAGTCCAATCCGGACTCAGGTATAGTCTTCGGCTTTCATATCTTCACAGCCCATCAGTCCGACCCAATAGAAAACAGGCCGGACGCCTGAGGACCTCAGCCATGCCTAGCATCGTACATAATAGCACCGCGGCTGTCGCCAGCCAACAGTGTCCGTGTATTCTACATCCCCTGCGACTGTTGTAGCTGCGCAACACATGTGATCAATCGGTAGCAGCGGGCGAGGACTCAGCCATACGAGTATGCGGTGAAAAGCCTCACATCTTAGATCGATTATGCGGCTTCGTGGGCAACGGGGACAAACTTGGGAGCTCCTATACGGCACTTCAGGCGCCCGCTCGCGAAGGGGTGCTCATGCAGCCACATATGGGCTGGCCCAACAACCGTTGGCTCGCTCGTTTGCTGAAGAAAAAAAACTTCCTTCGCTCGTTTGCTACTGAGTCACCGTTGGGTCTTTGGACTAGTCAAGCATGGACTGGTCAACCATTGACTATCAATTGTTTTTAGAAGTCCAAAAAATATAAAAAATTAGAAAATTTCAAAAATATTGATGGATTTTGAAAAAAGTTCAAAAACTTAAAAAAGTCAATGAATTTGAAAAAAAGTTCACAAATTTTGGAAAAAATTACCGAGTTTTAAAAAATGTCGAGTTGAAAAATCTTCACCGATTTCGAAAAAAATTAATCAATTTAGAAAAAGTTCATCGGCTTCGGATAAAAAAATCATGGATTTGTAAAAAGTTTATCAATTTTGAATAAAAAGGTTCACGAATTAAAAAACCATCAAACTAGGAAGAAGAAAATATAATAATGGAAAATTGAAAAAGAAAAAATGAGAAAGAAAAAAAGGAAAAAAGGAAAAAAAAAGAAGAGGAAAGAGCAAATGGTGTAAAACGATGTAATGAATCAGATAATGTGAGCTGGCTGGTTGGTTAGTGCAGTGTGGATTCAATCAGGAGGTCGGGGGTTAAAAAAATAAATAAAGATTGGCCGGCCCAGCTTGGACGAGGGGTATGCGCCCGTTGAGAAAAAGAACTATATCGGGTGCGTGAAGCGCCAAATAAGGAATGCCGACAAAGTGGGAATCTGCCATATTGCCACGCACCACCAGGGACAATGGATTCGGTCGGCCCACTTGTCATACGTGCAAGGCCACCCATTGGTTTTTTGTTTCATTTATTTTTTTCTTCTTCCCGTTTTTCTGTTTCTTTTTTTTTCATAAATTCAATGTTTTCAGAATTTTAATTTTATGCCAAAAACCGAAAAAAAAGATAGATGGTCGGGCCCAGCTTGCAGGAGGGGTGTGCGCCCGTTGGAAAAATGCACTATATGGGCGTCTGAAACGCCAAATAGGGAATTCCGACAAATTGGGAATATGCTATTTTGCCACGCACCACCATGGACAACGGAGTGAGCCATCCCACTTGTATACGTGCAAGGCCACCCAATTGTTTTTCGTTTTGTTTCTTTTTTTCATTTTCTCTCTTTCTTATAGTTTTCCTATTTTTTGTCATAAATTCAGAAGTTATAGAAATTCAAATTTATGTCATAATTTTAAACATCTTTTGAAATTTCAAAAAATATCATGTTGTCAGGGGGGGGGCGGTCTAGCACCTCCTCGGTGCTTGCCCCCTGCCCCTTTGCACATTGGAGGATGCGAAGCGAAACAGTGGTGTGGTGCGGTTTTTGTGCTGGTTTTCGCCTCGTTTAAATAGCGAATAGAATGCCGTCCAGGCCATCTTCATCAACACTGCCATATTTCTTTCCATCTCCAACATCATGTTGGCTTGTAACTTGTCCCTAACCTCTATGTATTTCATCTACATGTTTGAGTAATTTATTTTGCTCTTGAGGAATAAGATGAATCTAGTATGTATTAGAACCGGTTGTCTATGCAAGGTATGAGATCATCTTTTACATGTTTATGTTAATTATCTTTTTGATTAGGTGAAGTCAGCCATCAAATATTTGCCGGGTTTTGACAAATGGTCATTAATATTGGCATGAAGGTCGGTTGAGGAGGTAGGTTGTGATAGGGCCGGCTTATCTCCCTTCTTCCCGGATCATTACAATAGAGGATATACGGAGACCGCCTTCGGCCGCATCCATGGGAAAGCCTTAATTATCATTTCGTAACCAGAGTGGTGATGAACGGTGGTGGCATATGTAATACATGGTTGCTCCATATATGCACATACCTCTACCCGGCTTCGCCCACATAAAGAAACATGAGAAGTGGCTTAAGTATCCATAGATCATACGAGCAGTGGAGATTCCAAACACCTCGAGAACACCTTTATTACTCAAGTGCCACCCCTCTATTTATTCGTCTTTTTATTTATGTTTTTACCTTCGCTTAGTTGTTTAGATCAAATTGCCCTTATTATCGTTTTCGCTAGCGACCGAGGAAATAGACTATTTTTAGATAATGCTCAAGGTGTGAACGTAGCTGTTTGAGTGACGAAATAGGTGCAGGGTTGGTAGTTATCTGCCCGATTGTTCCCTATGGGATTGCCATACTTTACTAAACATTGATTGCAGTACCCTATATGCATTCGCAGACCAGCAGTGAGTGTTAGAGCATCTCCAGCCGTTCAGCCCCCCAGGACGTCGAAAAAGAGCAGCCTGGGGGCAACCTAGCTCCCAGCCACGCCCCCAGGCACCGTCCCCGAGCCGCGCCAAATTCAAACATAGATCATTCCCGCTCACAAATTTGACGCCACAAATCCGGCGATCACGCGGTCACAAGTTCGGCGTACAAAAAACAGAAAGGACGCGCGTGCGCATCAGACGGCGAGGTCGGCCTCCGGCGTCGGCGGAGTCGGCGTGCGCGGGCTTGGCGGGGTCTCTGCGCTGGACGGCGTCGGCGTGGCTTCTGTGCTGCGGGTGTTCTCGGTGACCTCATCAGTCGGGCTTGGCGTGGGCGTCGGCGTGGGCGTCGGATTGGGCGGCGTCGTCGATGGAAGCTGGTTCAGGATGAGGCCCCGCTCCGACAAGTACCACGCCTTGACCACCTCGTCGGTGCTCTGAAGCATGTCCGCCCTGCCCAGCAGGAAAGCCAGGTCTGTGTTTCTCTTCTTCGTGTCGACGTTGGTCCGGAGTAGGTCAAGCTTGATGGCGCTGCTCGACATCAACGCCGACCACCGCGCCTCAGTCTTCTCTTCACAAAGGACGGCCCAGGCTTGCGCGTCGGCGAGGCAGTGCTCGATGGACTCCTGCACTGGAGCGGTGGCCGCGTCGGCGTGTTTCCCCTTCTTGGCACCTTTGTTGCCGTCTGGCCGCCCTTCTGACACGCCCACAGTCGGCACGTCCGGCTTGTAGGTCTCCTTGGCCTTGTCGAGGGTGCGCCGGACTTCCGCCCACTTCTCGCACATGTCTATGCGCTTGTAGACGTGGAGGTACTTGAATTCGGCGTCGTTGTTGCCCTGCCGATACAAGGCAAACATGCGCAGCAACTACGCGGAGGAACAAACAGTTGGTGGGCGCACACGGCGAGGAGAGGCGGAGACCGGCGTGGCATACCTAATCCTCAATGCTGGCGCCGCTCTGCGGGCGAGCCGCGACCTCCTCGACGATCCCATGCCATTTGTTGCATGCCCCCTAGATACGCCCCCAATGGTTCACCATCGCCTTCGACCCGCGCTGCATGTAGACGCCTTTGAAGTAGGGGTCGACGAGCTTGCGCTCGTCGAACTCGGCCTTGATGCGCTCCCAGTACGTCTCGATGCTCTGGTTCGTGCCGGTGGTCGGGTCGAGGCAGATGAATTTCCATGCTTCGGCGAGGCATTCCTCGTCCTTGGACGCTCACTTGATGCGCGACTCGCCGGACCTGGCCGCCCGCTTCTTCTTCTTGCTCCTCCTCGTCGGAACAGTCGCCGGCTCCTCCTCCTCCTCCTCTTTGTCCTCCTCCTCTTTGTCCTCCTCCTCTTTGTCCTGCTCCTCCTGCTCCTCCTCGCCGTAGGCGCAGCCGAGCTCGCCTTCCATGCCGCCGCTCAGATCCACGGTGTCGTCTGGGGTGGCGAACCCGGGAGACGCGACGGCCGCGGCCGAGCCTGTCGCGATGATGTCATCCATGTCGGCCTCGGTCTCGTTTGTGTCGCCGAGGTGCGAGAAGGGCAGCGCGCCACGGCTAAGAGGGGGCGTCGGGGAGGACGCGTAGGCGGGCTGCGAGTAGTTGTATGGAGGGTACTACACGCTGGTGAAGGCACTACTAGGAAAAGGCTAATTAGTGGTGCACCTGTTTTGGCCATTAATGGCGCACTACAGGTGCGCCACTATCATCACGCCACTAGTAACTAATACTAATGGTGCATCCCTGGTGCGCCATTAGTATACCAGACAATAGTGGCGCACCAGGGAGTGCGCCATTAGTATGTCAAACGGTGCGCCATTACTATGCCTCCCAGGGGGCCATATTTACCTTGTGCTCGGGGTTACTAATGGTGCACTTCCAGGTAGTGCGCCACTAGTGTGTTTATTGCAGTGTGTCACTAAAGTGCAGTGTGGTGCGCCACTAGTATGAATATTAGGATTTTTTTTCCTTTTCTGATATTTGCACATGTTACAAAATATATTACTACACAGAATATAGACAGCACAACATATAAACAGCAGATTCATCGAATACAATAAAAGATTAGTCTCCGAATACAATTGATCATATTAGTCTCCGGATTCAAAAGACCGAACAAAGTTAGAACACTACAAGTCTCGAGACCGCGAGTAGCGAGTTTGGCTTCACATTACAAGTCGATATCGATCATCTAAGCTACCATCACAAAGAAGAGAGCTGCGGTCACCATGATGAGCATCATCGCGATGAAACTGGTCTTCATCCGGTTCCTCCTCCGCTCCCTCCTCTCTCCCGCTAGATAGCGCGCGTATCTAGCTTTCGCCTTCGCCCTAGTGATGTATCCTTTGTAACTGTTACCGCTGAAACGGTTAACCTGTCTCCGACACTCCTCCAAGTCGTCGTAGACTCCGGGAACCTTGCCCTTGTACACGACATACAACGGCATCTCTATGCACTAGCCAAACAAAACGTTAGTAGCAATTCGCAGACAATACATAAGCAATATATAAGTATGCAACAAAAGGATCGGAAGAGAAAATCAAGAAATTAATAGCACGATTCATGGTCCTACTAATAAATAGCATCGATTACATATAAGTTGAACGACTGTCCAAACCAAAGAGACATACAAGTTCATTAAAGTTTAATTACAACATGAGCTAATCGATATTTTAGAACTACACACAGCATCACTACTTTGGACTTGACTTAGGGACCGGAGCGTGGATGAAGCCGCCGTCTATCGTGATGGTCATGAAATCGCGGGCGTTGTCAGCCTACATTTGTAGTGTTGTTTCTATCTCACTGTTGGACGGTTGATATCTGAGGTAGAACTGCCCCGAGGTACGAAGGACATCTTGATGGATGATTTCCGCAAACTCCGACTGGATGCGAAATAATTCTTGTCTGATGTCCGCGTCCTGGATTGCCGACAAGCTTGCGGCCCAATCTTTGAGATTATTTGGTAGTAGAAGGTGATTATGGTCCCGTACGATCGCTCGCATGTGATGGAGGGCGTAGTAGGCATCCTTCTGACTGCCAGGCAGCTACTTGACGCATGGGAACGTCGTATTGTGGCTGAACACGTGCTTGCCGTACCTACGAATTGGCCTCCTGAAAGTGCCTCCAGATCTGGCATAGCCGGGGAGAACATCATCAAGAACTTTCTTGATATTTGTGTAGTCTTTCTTTGACTGACGGGCTGAGTCGAAATACGTGGCCATGGAATATTTCGGGTTTAAGAGGATGAGTGTGCAATGTGTGTCACTGCACAAAACACGGAATGTTAGAAAAAAAAGAACGATCAAAATCTAAGAAATCATATGTTATAGGGCGGTGAGGGGATGACATACTCGGGAAAGTAAGGCACGAGGAAGTTATCCTTATCTGGGTTTGCCAGAATGACGCCTTCGAGGTATGAACTCGCGACTTGTCGGTCCCCAGCACTGCCCAAGATCTTGGCACGCATGTAGAAGGGGTCGACTCTCATGATGTCCGGGGTCTTGTCTCTAATGATCCGCATCTCCATACTCAGCGAAAATAGCCGAACGAAGGTGTAGTGCAGCGGATGAAGGTTAAACATAGCAAAGATGTCATCAAACCGCAGGACGATCATACCCCCGATGGTGCTATCCACAAAGCCCTTGCCCTTTGGCACCTTGGCCACGAAAACCGGGTATGCCACATCATTCTCTCGGAGACGCCGCTTCTCCAAAGAAAGAACACTTTCGTGCAGACTCCGCATAGCACCAGTTGCAGCATTGAGAAGATTAGTCGGTAGCATCGGCCTACCCGCCACATGCACCCTCCTCGAGATATCCTTAGGTGAAGGTGGCCCGTCCTAAGCACGGATCGTACTCGGTGCCGGTTGGCTCGCACCCTTGTTACTCTTTCTTTTCCGTCCCTTCTTCTTCTGTTGTAATGGGATCGTGTTCTGCTCACAGATAGCCTTCTTGAGTGTGTTGGGGCTGATAATATTTCGCACCTCGGGTATCTGAGGCTCGGTGAAGGCGACAGCTGGAGGCATCTCCTGAGAACTGAACGCCAGACGATGCCTGTTGCAACTGGGTTTCTCCATGGTACCAGCTAGATCGTCTTTTGCAGGGTTGGGTTCTTGAAAAGGAGGCCCCAAGAATTCGTCACCGTACCCATGTTCGTTGAAGTACTTATTGACGTTGGTAAATGTACCGTCGTTGTCGTCGTCGTCATCGTCCGGATCCTGTGCCATATGCATGTCCGGATCCTGTGCCATATCCATGTCCGACATGTCCGGTAGCGTTGCGGGGGTCTTGCCATGTTTTGGCGCTGGCACGACTGGCGGTGTTGTCTGTGGGGTGGTGTCCCCCACCCCCAAACGAATCTGGCTCTTCGTTGAAAGCATGGGCCAGCTTATGCATGCGCTGAGGGTCATCACAACATCTTTGTCGGCCCCATGGGGTCGATACGGAGGTAACATGTCGTCGAAGCCCGGCAGCACCCGAACCAGTTGAACCCAATAAACGGTGGGTGGCATCTAATTACCGTGGAACACGCGGCTGCCCGGTTGAACGATTCTGCCCTTGGCGACATCGACCAACTCGTCGTTCACAAAGTGCAGGAGAGTGCACGGAACATCGGCGGCGCCCTGCGAAAACATGTGGGGCGTCAGGGATGCCCAGTCAAAGGCAAGGAGATGAAGTCATCGGCCGAGAGGCTTAATTAGTTACCGTGATGGCGTCGAGCTCGGCTAAT
The DNA here is from genome assembly GCF_018294505.1 of Triticum aestivum. NCBI lineage: Eukaryota > Viridiplantae > Streptophyta > Magnoliopsida > Poales > Poaceae > Triticum > Triticum aestivum. The sequence goes on along the minus strand of NC_057800.1, from coordinate 728,629,895 downwards.
GTCGAGGCACCGCCAACGGCGGGCGTGCAAGTGACGGAGGGGCCGCTTGCTACCGTGGTGCCGGCCGGCGTATTCTTCCCACACCCGGGTGTATTATGTTCAACGCCCTATTTAAAGGGGTGTCGAAAGGGGAGCTCTAAGACGACCCCGCACTACTGCTTTCAGTGTCCTGCGGAAGGAACGTGAACCATTTAGAAAATTGTCTTCATTAATTAGAATGCAACCATATGTAGCTAATTACGCGGGGGTGTAGTCCTTACCAGAACACGCTCAAGCGCCTTGGTCTTCGGATCCGTGGTAAGCTCCTTGGTTATCGGGTCCACCTTGTACCAGACCCTGACATAGTTCCTGGTCTGCTTGTCACGGTATTTCTCGAAGAGGTGCGGTAGGCCTTGCTCGGCACGCTCCGCATCCTCCTTGTCCCATATAGGTTCTGCCACTCTGTAACCGCCGGGACCGAGTTTGTGGACCCCTAAGTTCAAGTCCCGCATCTCTTTCCCCCACTGACTTGATTCCATGGTTGCGTCGCTCTCGCACTTGATCTTGAACTCCAGGTAGTCATCTCGCTGATCGAAGAATGTCTCTCCTTGATCTTCTCATAACTATCACCTTTTTAAACTATTCTCTTCACAGCGGCTCTCTGATGTCTACTACACAACCTTCTTCTTGTAGACGTTGTTGGGCCTCCAAGTGCGGAGGTTTGTAGGACAGTAGCAAATTTCCCTCAAGTGGATGACCTAAGGTTTATCAATCCGTAGGAGGCGTAGGATGAAGATGGTCTGTCTCAAGCAACCCTGCAACCAAATAACCAAGAGTCTCTTGTGTCCCCAACACACCCAATACAATGGTAAATTGTATAGGTGCACTAGTTCGGCGAAGAGATGGTGATACACGTGGTATATGGATAGTAGATAAAGGTATTTGTAATCTGAAATTATAAAAACAGCAAGGTAACTAATGATAAAAGTGAGCGTAAATGGTATTGCAATGCGTGGAAATAAGGCCTAGGGTTCATACTTTCACTAGTGTAAGTTCCCACAACAATAATAACATAATTGGATCATATAACTATCCCTCAACATGCAACAAAGAGTCACTCCAAAGTCACTAATAGCGGAGAACGAACGAAGAGATTATGGTAGGGTACGAAACCACCTCAAAGTTATTCTTTCCAATCAATCCATTGGGCTATTCCTATAAGTGTCACAAACAGCCCTAGAGTTCATACTAGAATAACACCTTAAGACACAAATCAATCAAAACCCTAATGTCACCTAGATACTCCAATGTCACCTCAAGTATCCATGGTATGATTATACGATATGCGTCACACAATCTCAGATTCATCTATTCAACCAACACAAAGGATGTCAAAGAGTGCCGCAAAGTTCTACCGGAGAATCACGACAAAAACGTGTCCCAACCCCTATGCATAGGTTCATGGGCGGAACCTGCAAGTTGATCACCAAAACATACATCAAGTGAATCACGTGATATCCCATTGTCACCACAGATATCCACGGCAAGACATACATGAAGTGTTCTCAAATATTTAAAGACTCAATCCGATAAGATAACTTCAAAGGGGAAACTCAATTCATTACAAGAGAGTAGAGGGGGGAAGAAACATCATAGGATCCAAATATAATAGCAAAGCTTGCGATACATCAAGATCGTATCATCTCAAGAACACGAGAGAGAGAGAGAGATAGAGATCAAACACATAGCTACTGGTACATACCCTCAGCCCCGAGGGAGAACTACTCCCTCCTAGTCATGGAGAGCACTGGGATGATGAAGATGGCCACCGGAGAGGGATTGCCCCCTCCGGCAGGGTGCCGGAACGGGTCTAGATTGGTTTTCGGTGGCTACGGGGGCTTCTGGCGGCGGAACTCCCGATCTATTGTGCTCCCGGATGTTTTTAGGGTATATGGAGATATATAGGCGGAAGAAGTACGTCATGGGGGCCACGAGGGGCCCATGAGGGTGGAGGGCGCGCCCTAGGGGGGTGGGCGCGCCCCCCTACCTCGTGGCCTCCTTGAAGCTTCCCTTACTGCACTTCAAGTCTTCTGGGCTTCTTTCCTTCCAAAAATGAGTTCTGTGAAGTTTCAGGTCATTTGGGCTCCGTTTGATTTTCCTTTTCTTCGAAACCCTAAAACGGGGTAAAAACAGAAACTGGCACTGGACTGTGGTTAATATGTTAGTCCCAAAAATGATATAAAAGTTTATAATAAAGCCCATAAGCATTCAAAACAGTAGATAATATAGCATGGAGCAATCAAAAATTGTAGATACGTTGGAGACGTATCAACATCCCCAAGCTTAATTCCTGCTCGTCCTCGAGTAGGTAAATGATAAAAATAGAATTTTTGATGCGGAGTGCTACTTGGCATAATTTCAATGTGATTCTTCTTAATTGTGGTATGAATATTCAGATCCATAAGATTCAAGACAAAAGCTCATATTGACATAAAAATGATAATACTTCAAGCATACTAACTAAGCAATTATGTCTTCTCAAAATAACATGGCCAAAGAAAGTTCATCCCTACAAAATCATATAGTTTAGTCAAGTTTCATTTTCGTCACACAAGAATTCTCTCATCATGCACAACCCTGATGAAAAGCCAAGCAATTGTTTCATACTTTAGTAATCTCAAACTCATAAACTTTCACGCAATACATGAGCGTGAGCCATGGATATAGCACTATGGGTGCAATAGAATATAATGATGGGGGTTATGTGGAGAAGATAAAAAGTAGAAAGTCTCACATCAACGAGGTTAATCAATGGGCTATGGAGATGCCCATTGATTGATGTTAATGCAAGGAGTAGGGATTGCCATGCAACGGATGCACTAGAGCTATAAATGTATGAAAGATCAACAAAAGAAACTAAGTGGGTGTGCATCCAACTTGCTTGCTCACAAAGACCTAGGGCACTTGTGGAGGCCCATTGTTGGAATATACAAGCCAGGTTCTATAATGAAAAATTCCCACTAGTATATGAAAGTGACAAAACAAGAGACTCTCTACTATGAAGATCATGGTGCTACTTTGAAGCACAAGTGTGGTAAAAGGATAGTAGCATTGTCCCTTCTCTCTTTTTCTCTCAATTTTTTTATGGACTTTCTCTTTTTTTTGGGACTTCTCTTTTTTTATGGCCTTTCTCTTTTTTTATTCCTCACTTGGGACAATGCTCTAATAATGATGATCATCACACTTCTATTTATTTACAACTCGATACTAGAACAAGATATGACTCTATATGAATGCCTCCGGTGGTGTACTGAGATTGCGATGAATCAAGTGTGACATGTATGAAAAATTATGAACGGTGGATTTGCCACAAATATGATGTCAACTACATGATCATGCAAAGCAATATGACAATGATGATGCGTGTCATAATAAACGGAATGGTGGAAAGTTGCATGGCAATATATCTCGGAATGGCTATGGAAATGCCATAATAGGTAGGTATTGTGGCTGTTTTGAGGAAGATATAAGGAGGTTTATGTGTGACAGAGCGTATCATATCACGGGGTTTGGATGCACCGGCGAAGTTTGCGCCAACTCTCAATGTGAGAAAGGGCAATGCATGGTACCGAAGAGGCTAGCAAGGATGGAAGGGTGAGATTGCATATAATCCATGGACTCGGCATTAGTCATAAAGAACTCACATACTTATTGCAAAAATCTACAAGTCATCAAAAACCTCAGCACTATGTGCATGCTCCTAGGGGGATAGATTGGTAGGAAAAGACCATCGCTCGTCCCCGACCGCCACTCATAAGGAGGACAATCAAATAACACCTCATGTTTCAAATTTGTTACACAACGTTCACCATACGTGGATGTTACAGGACTTGCAAACTTCAACACAAGCATTTCTCAATTTCACAACTACTATTACCCCCATATCTCAAAACAATCATCAAGCATCAAACTTCTCTTAGTATTCAACACACTCATAAGAAAGTTTTATTATTAATCTTGTATGCCTAGCATATTTGGATTATTTAAGCAAATTACATTATATTTAAGACTCTCAAAATAATCTAAGTTAAGCATGAGAGTTCATCTATTTCTTCAAAATAAAACTACCACCATGCTCTAAAAGATATAAGTGAAGCACCAGAGCAAATGACAAACTACTTCGAAAGATATAAGTGAAGATCAATGAGTAGTCGAATAATTATGCAACTATGTGAAGACTCTATAACATTTAATAATTTCAGATCTTGTTATTTTATTCAAATAGCAAGCAAAACAAAAGAAAATAAAATGACGCTCCAAGCAAAACACATATCATGTGGTAAATAAAAATATAGCTCCAAGTAAAGTTACCAATGAATGAAGACGAAAGAGGGGATGCCCCGGAAGCTTAGGATTTTGGTTTTCCTTTAATATTACCTTGGAGTGACTTGGGAATCCCCAAGCTTAGGCTCTTTCCACTCCTTATTCCATACCCCATCGAATCTTTACCCAAAACTTGAAAACTTTACAACACAAAACTTAACAGAAAACTCGTAAGCTCCGTTAGTATAAGAAAGTAAATCACAACTTCAAGGTACTGTAATGAACTCATTCCTTATTTATATTGGTGTTAAAACTACTGTATTCCAACTTCTCTATGGTTTATAAACTATTTTACTAGCCATAGATTCATCAAAATAAGTAAACAACACATAGAAAACAGAATCTGTCAAAAACAGAACAATCTGTAGTAATCTGGATCAAACGTATACTTCTGGAACTCATAAAATTGTCAAATAAGTTGCTGTACCTGAGGAATTTATCTATTAATCATATTAAAAAATAATTAACTAAATATCACTCTCCAAATAAAAATGGCAGCAATTCTTGTGAGCGCTAAAGTTTATGTTTTTTACAGCATGATCAACAAGACTTTCCCCAAGTCTTCCCAAAGGTTCTACTTGGCACGAACACTAATTAAACACATAAAACCACATCTAAACATAGGCTAGATGAATTATTTATTACTAAATAGGAACAAAAAGCAAGGAACAAAAATAAAGTTGGGTTGCCTCCCAACAAGCGCTATAGTTTAACGCCCCTAGCTAGGCATGATGATTTCAATGATGCTCACATAAAGGATAAGAATTGAAACATAAAGAGAGCATCATGAAGAATATGACTAGCACATTTTAAGTCTAACATGCTTCCTATGCATAGGGATTTTATGAGCAAACAACTTATGGGAACAATAATCAACTAGCATAGGAGGGCAAAACAAGCATAACTTCGAAATTTTAAGCACATAGAGAGGAAACTTGATATTATTGCAATTCCTACAAGCATATGTTCCTCCCTCATAATAATTTTCACTAGCATCATGAATGAATTCAACAATATAACCAGCACCTAAAGCATTCTTTTCATGATCTACAAGCATAGAAATTTTATTACTCTCCACATAAGCAAATTTCTTCTTAATCAGAATAGTGGGAGTATCATAAGAGACTTGAATACTATAAATTGTTTCCACATTAAAAGGGTAATGTTCAGAAAAAGGGTAATCATAATCATGAAAAGTTTTATAAATATATTCATCACTACTTTTTATAGCATATGTATCATCACAAGAATTATCATAAGTAGGAGGCATGCTATCATCATTATAAATTTGCATATTAAAACTTGGGAGACTAAAAATATCATCTTCATTAAGCGTAGCATCCCCAAGCTTGGGACAAACATTAATTGCAGCAAATATATTCTCAAAAACATCATCTTCATCAAAAATAGCATCCCCAAGCTTGGTCCTTTCCATATCATAAGCATAATCACTCTCATAATTAATAGTATGGATAGCACCAATAGTATATCAATTATCATATTCTTCCAAGAAAGTGCCAAAAAGATTTTCAAGATCATAAGAAGTATCATTATCTTCCACAATTATATTTTTATGAGGCACAATAGTAATACGAGCAGCATTATTTGGGAGAGATATCTTTTTACCTCTCTTCATTTTTCTTTTCTTCTTCTTCACCACATAATGTGTGGGTTCAATCCTCTTTTTGGAGCTCCTTATTAATGAGATTGGTTGAATAGGAGGCTCCTCCTCGTTACCTGATTCATCATAAGAAATAATAGGAGGATATTGGGAAGTCTCTTCCCTTTCATTAGTATTCTCTTCATCTTCTATTTGTTTTCTTTCTTTATGTAGTTGGCAATATAAGGATTTTCAATGCAATTCACCGCACAATACATATAAATTTCCTCTAGGTCAAAATGAAGAACTCTATCAAGGGAAATTTTGGAATATCCTTAGTTATACGTTTCATTTCTTCGTAGCCCATAAGCAAACTAAGTTCATTATAATGTGCAAGGGAAATCAAGTCATCACAATTTTTGGACACGATTAGATCATGAAACAATTTGCATCGGATAATTAAATGACCATGTTCATTACAAAGCTCACAAGTATGGCCAAGAAAATTTAAATTTTCAGCACAATCATCTAGCTCTTCTTGCAACAATTTAGTTTCTAAGTACTTATGCTTCTTGCAATATCTATCTTCTCTATTTGGTGTGTACTTAGAAACCCAATGCACTCCACAAAAATTGACATGTTTATAGGAGACATTTTCATCATAACTAGTGCAATCATCATTAGTATCATGGATATTCAAAGAATTCGTATTAACAACATTGCAATCATGCTCATCATTCAAATATTTAGTGCCAAACATTTTATAGATTTATTCTTCTAGCACTTGAGCACAATTATCCTTTCCATCATACTCACGAAAGATATTAAAAAGGTGAAGCATATGAGACAAACTCAATTCCATTTTTATATAGTTTTCTTTTATAAACTAAACTAGTCATAAAAGAAGAAACTAAAAGACTCGATTGCAAGATCTAAAGATATACCTTCAAGCACTCACCTCCCCAGCAACGGCGCCAGAAAAGAGCTTGATGTCTACTACACAACCTTCTTCTTGTAGACGTTGTTGGGCCTCCAATTGCAGAGGTTTGTAGGACAGTAGCAAATTTCCCTCAAGTGGATGACCTAAGGTTTATCAATCCGTAGGAGGCGTAGGATGAAGATGGTCTCTCTCAAGCAACCCTGCAACCAAATAACCAAGAGTCTCTTGTGTCCCCAACACACCCAATACAATGGTAAATTGTACAGGTGCACTAGTTCGGCGAAGAGATGGTGATACATGTGGTATATGGATAGTAGATAAAGGTATTTGTAATCTGAAATTATACAAACAGCAAGGTAACTAATGATAAAAGTGAGCGTAAATGGTATTGCAATGCATGGAAATAAGGCCTAGGGTTCATACTTTCACTAGTGTAAGTTCCCTCGACAATAATAACATAATTGGATCATATAACTATCCCTCAACATGCAACAAAGAGTCACTCCAAAGTCACTAATAGCGGAGAACGAACGAAGAGATTATGGTAGGGTACGAAACCACCTCAAAGTTATTCTTTCCAATCAATCCGTTGGGCTATTCCTATAAGTGTCACAAACAGCCCTAGAGTTCGTACTAGAATAACAACTTAAGACACAAATCAATCAAAACCCTAATGTCACCTAGATACTCCAATGTCACCTCAAGTATCTGTGGGTATGATTATACGATATGCGTCACACAATCTCAGATTCATCTATTCAACCAACATAAAGGACGTCAAAGAGTGCCCCAAAGTTCTACCGGAGAATCATGACGAAAAAGTGTGCCAACCCCTATGCATAGGTTCATGGGCGGAACCCGCAAGTTGACCACCAAAACATACATCAAGTGAATCACGTGATATCCCATTGTCACCACAGATATCCACGGCAAGACATACATCAAGTGTTCTCAAATCTTTAAAGACTCAATCCGATAAGATAACTTCAAAGGGGAAACTCAATTCATTACAAGAGAGTAGAGGGGGAAGAAACATCATAGGATCCAAATATAATAGCAAAGCTCATGATACATCAAGATCGTATCATCTCAAGAACACGAGAGAGAGAGAGAGAGAGAGAGAGAGAGAGAGATCAAACACATAGCTACTGGTACATACCCTCAGCCCCGAGGGATAACTACTCCCTCCTAGTCATGGAGAGCACTGGGATGATGAAGATGGCCACCGGAGAGGGATTGCCCCCTCCGGCAGGGTGCCGGAACGGGTCTAGATTGATTTTCGGTGGCTACGGAGGCTTCTGGCGGCGGAACTCCCGATCTATTGTGCTCCCGGATGTTTTTAGGGTATATGGAGATATATAGGCGGAAGAAGTACATCATGGGGGCCACGAGGGGCCCACGAGGGTGGAGGGCGCGCCCTAGGGGGTGGGCGCGCCGCCTACCTCGTGGCCTCCTCGAAGCTTCCCTTACGTGCACTCCAAGTCTTCTGGGCTTCTTTCCTTCCAAAAATGAGTTCTGTGAAGTTTCAGGTCAATTGGACTCCGTTTGATTTTCCTTTTCTTTGAAACCCGAAAACATGGTAAAAACAGAAACTGGCACTGGACTGTGGTTAATATGTTAGTCCCAAAAATGATATAAAAGTTTATAATAAAGCCCATAAACATTCAAAATAGTAGATAATATAGCATGGAGCAATCAAGAATTATAGATACGTTGGAGACGTATCACTCTCCAAGTAGCCAGGGCCGTGCTCATCTTCGTGAGGGAGGCACTGTTCACTTTATTCCCTGTGAGGCTTGTGTTTGCGAAGTCACCGGGGAACTTGTATCGCTCGTGCAGCTTCATGAAGAGGAGGTTGCGCAAATTCCCTCGGTCACGATGCCTTAGATTCTCAGTGTTGATCGAGACGGTGCTCCGGAGAATGCACCCGAGCTGTCCCGCGTACCCCTTGACTATTTCTTTGGGCGCTGTTGGATGCCCCTCGGAGGACACTTCAGTAAATTCCTCCTTGATGGTGCCGAGCACGTTCGGGCGCCGGTCCTTCCATTGCCTCTTTGGTTGGTTGCCATCTGTGCATGCGCTGCCATCATCAGTGGTGGCATCCTCGGCGGCACCATCAGTGGTGTCATCCCCGACGCCACTAGGGGTTGTGTAGTCAGGATCGGTGTCTTCTGTGGCGTCCTCATAGCGGTGAGGTCTTCCTCCATCTCCTGGGACAGCTCCCAGAATGCCTTGCCCGAACCGCTGGCCTCATTGTTGTGGGCCATGTTTCGCTGTAAATAGGAAAAAAGTTTGGTCAAAAAGTTGGTTATTGTCAAGGAACAAGATCATGGTCTCATCATTTAGGGTTTGTCGATATTGAGGCATCCTAAAAGCTAAGCCTTTATCATTTAGGGTTTGTTTACGCCGAGGCACCCTAAAAGCCTAAGCTTTCATCATTTAGGTTTTTATCGACACCGAGGCACCCTAAAAGCCAAGGTTTTATCATTTAGGGTTTGTCGACGCTGAGGCACCCTAAATGCTAAGTTAAGTTTTCATCATTTAGGGTTTATCGATGCCGAGGCACCCTAGGTTGACTGATATATATGGGTATCTTCTAATAATATACCCTATCAAGAAAAGGGAAGGAGAATTCTAAGTTGGGCCTAATCACTTGGTTCTATTGCCACCTATGGTTTAATGCAGCAAGAATAAAGGGGCATTTGATCCTACTTAATTAGATTCTAAGATACCCCGGCCCATGCATTAGTCGCAAGTACCCCATATGTCCTATTTTTAGCAAAGTCATGCTAAAATTCACAGAAAATTTCGGCATGACCATTGCTGAAAATAGGACATATGGAGTACCCGAATTTGCCAGAACGGAAGTTAATCGACATTCCGGCAAACTCAAGGGCCTCTCGGGGTACAGCAACAGCATCACAAGTTGACAAAATTCCCAAGTAGTACAGCAGCAGCATCACAAGTAGTACTGGATAGGATGCAGATCAACATTACTCTAGATAGTTGTAGCCATCCAAAAGTTAACCACACGTACATACTAGCAGCAGCAAACTAATCTAACCGAACTGAACTTAAAACCATAAGTCTGGCTAGATGAACTAACTAGAGAGCGTAGATGAAATAGAAGACTATTTTTTCGAGACTAAAAAAATTAATTAAACGACTAATCAACAATGCATGGGATAATCAACAACAGGCATGTAGGATGTAATGAGTTGCTTTGCTTGCTGGCTATAAATCGATCAACGCGGCCCGAACAGAATACTATTACTCCATGCAGAATATCAATAGCCATCCTAGCTAGGATCAGATGAATGACATTCTCACAAAATGATTGAAATATAGTAGTAGCAGTAGCATGTGCAAAGTCTCAATTTTGACATGCAGTGCTGCAATTCGATTGTCCCAAATGCCACAGATCATATGCAGATCAACATGATTACACTAATACATTGATTACCCCTAATTGATAAAGCTAAGTCCTAAGAATAAGATAGATAGCCACGTCCATCCAGGAATTAATTGAACACAAATACACGAGCATGGAAGCAGATAAATCTGACCAAACTAAACTGAAACCACAAGTCCCAATTTTGACATGCACTAAAACTCCAATTCGATTTGATCATTTGTCCCACAGGTAAGATGCATATCAACATTACTCAATCCAGATCACTATCCTACCCTTTTCTAAAATAAAAATAAAGATCACTATCCTATGATGGAAGCAAATGCCATCCCAGAAAATGATTAAACACATACAAGTAGCATGTCCAAACTTTGCCATGCGCTAAAACTGCAATTCGATCTGATTCGGTTATCTCGCATATAGCATGTCCAAGATCAACATTACACTGCCTACAACCCTTCCCCCTAATGAAGCTAATTAAGATAGCCACGGTCGTCCAGAAATTAACTTAACACATATTTGTAGGATGCAGCAGAGTAAATCTGAGCCAACTGCACTGATATCAAAAGGTTGCATCAACTAGAGAGCATATATAGATGAACTCCAACTTTGTAATGCGATTCCATTTGATGATGTGATCTGGGTAACTGAATCAGCACTACCTAGGTAACTGAATAGAGGAGAGGAGTATAGGAGGGAGGGAGGGAGGGAGCATTTACATTCGTTGACGAGGCGGTGGTTGGCATCACGTCGGAGATGCAAACTGTAGAAGGAGGAGGACGCCGGTCGTGGTCGTGGTCGTGGGCCGGCCTCGTGGCGTCGCGTCAGCCGTTGAGGTAGATGAGAGACTGCGAGTAGCCCCGCCGAAGTCTCCACCTCCGGGCTCCGGCTTCCTCGTCACAGCGGTAGAACGAGGTGCAGCTGCCGGTGGGGTGGGGTGGGGCAGCTGCGGAGAATGGGGTTGGGGCGCGATACGACCTAGCCTAACCTAGGTTGAAGCGGGGGAGGATGCGGGGGGTCAGAGGCGGTGGGTGGAGCGGGGGAGGGTGCGGGGGCTCGTCGGCGGCGAGGGGGATCTGGCGAGGGGGGAGATAGCGATCGATCGAGAGATGTGGAGGGGATCTGGCGCGGGGTGATAACCCACAAGTATAGGGGATCATAACAGTTTTTGAGGGTAGAGTATTCAACCCAAATTTATTGATTCGGCACAAGGGGAGCCAAAGAATATTCTCAAGTATTAGCAGCTGAGTTGTCAATTCAACCACACCTGGAAACTTAGTATCTGCAGCAAAGTGTTTAGTAGCAAAGTAATATGATAGTAGTGGTAACGATAGCAAAAGTAATGGTAGCAAAAGTAATGTTTTGGTATTTTGTAGTGATTGTAACAATAGCAACAGAAAAGTAAATAAGCGAAGAACAATATATGGGAAGCTCGTAGGCAATGGATCGGTGATAGAGAAGTATGCCGGATGTGGTTCATCATGTAACAATCATAACCTAGGGTGACACAGAACTAACTCCAATTCATCAATGTAATGTAGGCATGTATTCCGAATATAGTCATACGTGCTTATGGAAAAGAACTTGCATGACATCTTTTGTCCTACCATCCCGTGGCAGCGGGGTCCTAATGGAAACTAAGGGATATTAAGGCCTCCTTTTAATAGAGTACCAGACCAAAGCATTAACACATAGTGAATACATGAACTCCTCAAACTACGGTCATCACCGGGAGTGGTCCCGATTATTGTCACTTCGGGGTTGCCGGATCATAACACATAGTAGGTGACTATAGACTTGCAAGATAGGATCAAGAACTCTCATATATTGATGAAAACATAATAGGTACAGATCTGAAATCATGGCACTCGGGCCCTAGTGACAAGCATTAAGCATAGCAAAGTCATAGCAACATCAATCTCAGAACATAGTGGATACTAGGGATCAAACCCTAACAAAACTAACTCGATTACATGATAAATCTCATCCAACCCATCACCGTCCAGAAGGCCTATGATGGAATTACTCACGCACGACGGTGAGCATCATGAAATTGGTGATGGTGGATGGTTGATGATGATGATGGCGACGAATTCCCCTCTCCGGAGCCCCGAACGGACTCTAGATCAGCCCTCCTGAGAGGTTTTAGGGCTTGGCGGCGGCTCCGTATTGTAAAACTCGATGAGTCCTTCTCTTTGATTTTTTTTCTCTTCGAAAGTGAATATATAGAGTTGGGGTTGAGGTCGGAGGAGCTCCAGGGGGGCCATGAGGTAGGGGGCGCACCCAGGGGGGCAGGCGCGCCCCCACCCTCGTGGCTAGGGTGTGAGCCCCCTGGTCTTCATCTTTTGCAAGGATTTTTTATTATTTCCAAAAAGACGTTCCGTGAAGTTTCGGGTCATTCCGAGAACTTTTGTTTCTGCACATAAATAACACCATGGCAATTCTGCTGAAAACATTGTCAGTCCGGGTTAGTTCCATTCAAATCATGCAAGTTAGAGTCCAAAACAAGGGCAAAAGTGTTTGGAAAAGTAGATATGACGGAGACGTATCAACTCCCCCAAGCTTAAACCTTTGCTTGCCCTCAAGCAATTCAGTTGATAAACTGAAAGTGATAAAGAAAAACTTTTACAAACTCTGTTTGCTCTTGTTGTTGTAATTATGTAAAGCTAGCTTTTTTTCAGCAAAGATTATGAACTAACCATATTCACAATAACGCTTAGGTCTCATGTTTACTCATATCAATGGCATAATCAACTAGCGAGCAATAATAATAAATCTCGGATGACAACACTTTCTCTAAACAATCATAATATGATATAACAAGATGGTATCTCGCTAGCCCTTTCTAAGACCGCAAAACATAAATGCAGAGCACCATTAAAGATCAAGGACTGACTAGACATTGTAATTCATGGTAAAAAAGATCTAGTCAAGTCATACTCAATGTAAACTAATTGTAATGAATGCAAATGACAGTTGTGCTCTCCAGCTAGTGCTTTTTTAATAAGAGGGTGATGACTCAACATAAAATTAAATAGATAGGCCCTTCGTAGAGGGAAGCAGGGATTTATAGAGGTGCCAGAGCTCGGTTTTGAAATAGAGGTGAATAATATTTTGAGCGGTATACTTTCATTGTCAACATAACAACCAAGAGATGGCGATATCTTCCATGCTACACACATTATAAGCGGTTCCCAAATAGAATGGTAAAGTTTATACTCCCCCTCCACCAACAAGCATCAATCCATGGCTTACTCGAAACAACGAGTGCCTCCAACTAAGAAGAGTCCCAGGGGGAGTTTGTTTGCAATTATTTTGATTTAGTTTGCATAAAGCATGGGACTGGGCATCCCGGTGACTAGCCATTTTCTCGTGAGTGAGGAGCGGAGTCCACTCCTCTTGAGAATAACCCGCCTAACATGGAAGATACGGACAGCCCTAGTTGATACATGAGCTATTCGAGCATACAAAACATGATATTTATTTGAAGGTTTAGAGTTTGGCACATACAAATTTACTTGGAATGGTAGGTAGATACCGTATATAGGTAGGTATGGTGGACTCATATGGAATAACTTTGGGGTTTATGGGATTGGATGCACAAGCAATATTCCCGCTTAGTACAGGTGAAGGCTAGAAAGGGACTGGTAAGCGACCAGCCAGAGAGCGACAACAGTTATGAACATGCATTAAAATTAATCAACACTGAATGCAAGCATGAGTAGGATATAATGCACCATGAACATAAATATTGTAGAGGCTATGTTGATTTTGTTTCAACTACATGCGTGAACATGTGCCAAGTCAAGCCACTCAAATCGTTCAAAAGAGGATACCACCCTATCATACCACATCACAACCATTTTAATAGCATGTTGGCACGCAAGGTAAACCATTATAAGCTCCTAGCTAATTAAACATGGCATAAGCAACTATAATCTCTAATTGTCATTGCAAAAATGTTTATTCATAATAGGCTGAATCAGGAACGATGAACTAATCATATTTACAAAAACAAGAGAGCTCGAGTTCATACATGCTTTTGTCATCTCAGTCAGTCCATCGTATATCGTCATAATTGCCTTTCACTTGCACGGCCGAATGATGTGGATAATAATAATAGTGCACGTGCATTGGACTAAGCTGAAATCTGCAAGCATTCAATAAACAGGAGAAGGCAAGGCAATATGGGCTCTTTTGTCAGATCAACAATAATGCATATAAGAGCCACTTCAACAATTTAATCATGGTCTTCTCCTATCGACCCCCAAAGAAAAGAAAAGAAATAAAACTATTTACACGGGAAAGCTCCCAACAAGCAAAAGAAGAACATGAAATCTTTTTGGGTTTTCTTTTTAATTACTACTACAAGCATGGAAATTAAAACTAGCTAAAAGCTACAACTAATTTTCTTGTTTTTCTTAAGGTTTATTAAGCACACAAGAAGAAAGCATAAAAAAGAAAAATAAACTAGCATGGATATTATAATGAAAAAGTATGAGCACCGACATCTAGCAATGAGTGTGTGAACATGAATGTAATGTCGGTGAGAAATACATACTCCCCCAAGCTTAGGCTTTTGGCCTAAATTGGTCTAGTGCCACGGATGGCCTGGCGGATATCCAAAGTTGTAGCTGGGGTCGTACTGTGATGCAGCAGTCATTGCATGGTGGGCTGCAGCTTGGAGACGAGCTATCTCATCTCTCCTCTTATACTCCTCCGCCTCCTCTCTGGTTATAGAATATCTCCCTTTTGCCTGAAAGTCAAAGAAAGTAGAAGCAGGGAGAGCGACGTGATAGGTGCGTCGTCTGTCAAAGATTAGTCGGTACTGGAGAAACTGGTCGTCCCTGTCAACAAATTGATGATGAACCATAGCCTCATAATTCAAATAAGTAGGAGGCAATTTAATATCATCCTCACGTATGGTTATACCAAGAAAATTAGCTATGCGGGTTGCATAAATTCCACCAAAGAAATCTCCATTAAATCTATTAAGATGCAACCTAGGTGCAACAATAGCTCCCAAATTATAAGATTTATCTCCTAACACAGCACTCCTAAGAATATTGAGGTCAGGGACACACATGTGACATGCTTCATCTTTATCGTTAATGCATCTACCTATGAAGAGAGCAAAATAATGTATAGCAGGAAAGTGAATGCTCCCTATGGTAGCCTGTGTTATATCTCTAGATTCCCCCACAGTTATACTATTAAGAAAATCTCTAAATTCAGATTTGTGAGGTTCACTAGTACTACCCCATTGTGGAAGTTTGCAAGCAGTGGTAAAGTCCTCTAAGTCCATAGTGTAAGAATTTTCATAAATATCAAACAGGACAATTTGAAAATTACGTGAAGATGAAAATTCAAACCTCCTCACAAAGGAACTAGTGAGATAGTGGTACTGACGACATTTTTCTTCCTCGAAGCTCACAAGATCAGCGTTACGCAAATATGTGTTAAATTCTTCCTTAATCCCCACTCGATCCATCAAGTCCTCTGAAGGCCATTCACAAGGCCGCACTGGAGCATCCCTTGGTGGCTCATCATCAGCATCACGCATTGCAAGCCTGGGTTCTTGTTTCCTTGAAGAACCACCTTGGAACATTTTCCTAAACATATTTCCTCCCCTGAAAAATTTCTGGAATTTTTAGTAACTTCAAATAAAAGTGAACCAAACTCAACAAAATTGATAGCAACTACTCCTACAAGTGCCTAGAGCCTATATCATGCATCAAAACTACTTGGAACCACATAAATTTGACATGCAAGCTCAAGAACAGGGTCACCTAGGCATCACAAATTTGCAATGAACAAAGCAATAGAACAAAAACTAATTGGACCAATGGAGGAGTCACACACCAAGGAACAACCCCCCCCCCCAAGCAGTTTTGTGAGAGGTGCTTTGAGCAAGCAGATCAAAAATGGCAGCAAAATGAGCTTGGACTCAGGTTTGAACGGGATAATCATACGTGTTTGTGGGAGGAAGAAGGGGTGTGTGGGTGCAGGAATAAGTGGAGGAGGGCCACCGTGGGCCCACGAGGTAGGGGGCGCGCCAAGGGGGTAGGGCGCGCCCTCCACCCTCGTGGCCAGGTCGATGCCCCCGTGCTGTGTTCTCAGTGCCAAATATTCTCAAATATTCCAGAAAAAATCATATTTAAATTTCAGGGCATTTGGAGAACTTTTATTTTTGAGGTATTTTTATATTGCACGGATAAATCAGATAACAGACGGAAAATACTTATTTTTATTTTATTTAATATAAATAACAGAAAGTAAAAGGAGGATACAAAGAGTTGTGTTTTCTAAATTCATCCATCTCATGATCATCAAAAGGAATCAATTAACAAGGTTGATCAAGTCTTGTTAACAAACTCATTCCAAGTAACATGGAACCGGAGAATTTTCGAATAACACTAGGTTACCTCAACGGGGATATGCACATCCCCAACAATAAGAATATCATATTTCTTCTTGACAGTGGGAAGAGGAAATTCAAAACCTCCAAAAATAAATGATGGAATTTTTCCAATAGAATTGATACTCTGGACTTCAGGTTGTTTCCTCGGAAAGTGTATCGTATGCTCATTACCATTAACATGAAAAGTGACATTGCCTTTGTTGCAATCAATAACAGCCCCTGTAGTATTCAAAAAGGGTCTTCCAAGGATAATAGACATACTATCGTCCTCGGGAATATCAAGAATAACAAAGTCCATTAAAACAGTAACGTTTGCAACCACAACAGGCACATCCTCACAAATACCAACAGGTGTAGCAGTTGATTTATCAGCCATTTGCAAAGATATTTCAGTAGGTGTCAACTTATTCAAATCAAGTCTACGATATAAAGAGAGATGCATGACACTAACACCGGCTCCAAGATCACATAAAGTAGTTTTAACATAGTTTCTTTTAATGGAGCATGGTATAGTGGGTATTCCTGGATCTCCTAACTTCTTAGGTATTCCACCTTTAAAAGTATAATTAGCAAGCATGGTGGAAATTTCAGCTTCCGGTATCTTTCTTTTATTAGTGACAATTTCTTTCATGTACTTAGCATAAGGATTCATTTTAAGCATATCAGTTAATCGCATACGCAAAAAGATAGGTCTAATCATTTCAGCAAAGCGCTCGAAATCCTCATCATCCTTTTTCTTGGATGGTTTGGGAGGAAAAGGCATTGGTTTCTGAACCCAAGGCTCTCTTTCTTTACCATGTTTCCTAGCAACAAAGTCTCTCTTGTCATAACGTTGATTCTTTGATTGTGGGTTATCAAGATCAACAGCAGGTTCAATTTCTATATCACTATCATTGCTAGGTTGAGCATCATCATGAACATTATCATTAACATTATCACTAGTTTCAGGTTCATTACCAGATTGAGTTTCAGCATCAGAAATAGAAATATCATTTGGATTCTCAGGTGTTTCAGTAATAGGTTCACTAGAAGCATGCAAAGTCCTATCATTTTTCTTTTTCTTCCTTTTAGAAGGACTAGGTGCATCTGTATTATTTCTCTGAGAATCTTGCTCAATTCTCTTAGGGTGGCCTTCAGGATACAGAGGTTCCTGAGTCATTCGACCAGTTCTAGTAGCCACTCTAACAACATAATCAGTATTCTTACTATTCAATTCATTGAGCAAATCATTTTGAGCCTTAAGTACTTGTTCTACTTGAGTGGTAATCATAGAAGCATGTTTACTAATAAGTTTAAGTTCACCTTTGACATTAGCCATATAATCACCCAAGTTTTCAAGCATACCAGCACTGCGTTTTAATTCTCTACCAAAATAAGCATTAAAGTCTTCTTGCTTAACCATAAACTTATCAAACTCATCTAAGCATGGGCTAGCAAACTTAGTAAATGGGATTTCAGCTTTATCATATCTATAGAGAGAATTTACCTTTACTACCTGTGTCGGGTTATCAAGACCATGTATTTTCTTCAATAGGTGATGGATTAAAATCATATATTTCTTTGACATGCGATAAATTAAGACCATGTATTTCTTCAATAGGAGGTAAATTCTTAACATGTTCAGCTTTAATACCCTTTTCTTTCATGGATTTCTTTGCCTCTTGCATATCTTCAGGAGTGAGAAATAGAATACCCCTTTTCTTCGGAGTTGTTTTAGGAATAGGCTCAGGAAGTGTCCAATTATTTTCATTTGTCAACATATTATTCGATAGAATTTCAGCTTCATCCGGTGTTCTTTCCCTGAAAACAGAACCAGCACAACTATCTAGGTAATCTCTGGAAGCATCGGTTAGTCCATTATAAAAGATATCAAGTATTTCATTTTTCTTAAGAGGACGATTAGGCAAAGCATTAAGTAACTTGATAAGCCTCCCCCAAGCTTGTGGGAGACTCTCTTCTTCAATTTGCACAAAATTATATATATCCCTCAAAGCAGCTTGTTTCTTATGAGGAGGGAAATATTTAGCAAAGAAGTAATAAATCATATCCTGGGGACTATGCACACAACCAGGATCCATAGAATTAAACCATATCTTAGCATCACCCTTTAATGAGAACGGAAATATTTTAAGGATATAAAGGTTGCGAGATTTCTCATCATTAGTGAACAGGGTGGCTATATCATTTAATTTATTAAGATATGCCACAACAGTTTCAGATTCATAGCCATAAAAAGGATCAGATTCAACCATAGTAATTATGTCAGGATCAATAGAGAATTCATAATCCTTATCAGTAACACAGATAGGTGAAGTAGCAAAAGCAGGGCCAGTTTTCATTCTAGCATTAAGGGATTGCTGCTTCCATTTAGCTAATAACCTCTTTAGATTATATCTATCATTGCAAGCAAGAATAGCTCTAGCAGATTCTTCATGCAGAACATAACCCCCAGGAACAACATGCAATTCATATTTATTTGGGGGAGAGTCTTCATCATCACTTTCATCAATATTATCAGTTTCAATAATTTCATTCTCTCTAACCCTAGCAAGTTGTTCATCAAGAAATTCACCAAGTGGCATAGTAGTATCAAGCGTAGAAGTATTTTCATCATAAGTATCATGGATAGCAGAAGTGGCATCATCAATAAGATGCGACATATCAGAATGAATAGCATAAGCAGGTTTAGGTGTCGCAAGCTTACTCAAAACAGAAGGTGAATCAAGTGCAGAGCTAGATGGCAGTTCCTTACCTCCCCTCGTAGTTGAGGGATAAATCTTGGTTTTTGGATCTCTCAAGTTCTTCATAATGAAGCAGATATCAATCCTAAGTGACTCAAAGAATAGATCTATGCTCCCCGGCAACGGTGCCGGAAAATAGTCTTGATAACCCACAAGTATAGGGGACCGCAACAGTTTTCGAGGGTAGAGTATTCAACCCAAATTTATCGATTCGACACAAGGGGAGCCAAAGAATATTCTCAAGTATTAGTAGCTGAGTTGTCAATTCAACCACACCTGGAAACTTAGTATCTGCAACAAAGTGTTTAGTAGCAAAGTAATATGATAGTAGTGGTAACGATAGCAAAAGTAACGGTAGCAAAAGTAATGTTTTTGGTATTTTGTAGTGATTGTAACAATAGCAACGGAAAAGTAAGTAAGCGAAGAACAATATATGGGAAGCTCGTAGGCAATGGATCGGTGATAGAGAATTATGCCGGATGTGGTTCATCATGTAACAGTCATAACCTAGGGTGACACGGAACTAGCTCCAATTCATCAATGTAATGTAGGCATGTATTCCGAATGTAGTCATACGTGCTTATGGAAAAGAACTTGCATGACATCTTTTGTCCTACCCTCCCGTGGTAGCGGGGTCCTAATGGAAACTAAGGGATATTAAGGCCTCCTTTTAATAGAGTACTAGACCAAAGCATTAACACATAGTGAATACATGAACTCCTCAAACTACGGTCATCACCGAGAGTGGTCCCGATTATTGTCACTTCGGGGTTGCCAGATCATAACACATAGTAGGTGACTATAGACTTGAAAGATAGGATCAAGAACTCCCATATATTGATGAAAACATAATAGGTTCAGATCTGGAATCATGGCACTCGGGCCCTAGTGACAAGCATTAAGCATAGCAAAGTCATAGCAACCTCAATCTCAGAACATAGAGGATACTAGGGATCAAATCCTAACAAAACTAACTCGATTACATGATAAATCTCATCCAACCCATCACCGTCCAGCAAGCCTACGATGGAATTACTCACGCACGACGGTGATCATCATGAAATTGGTGATGAAGGATGGTTGATGATGATGATGGCGATGGATTCCCCTCTCCGGAGCCCCGAACGGACTCCAGATCAGCCCTCCCGAGAGGTTTTAGGGCTTGGCGGCAGCTCCGTATTGTAAAACGCGATGAATCCTTCTCTTTGATTTTTTTTCTCCTGAAAAGTGAATATATAGGGGTGGGGTTGAGGTCGGAGGAGCTCCAGGGGGCCCACGAGGTAGGTGGGCGCGCCCAGGGGGCAGGTGTCGTGGTTCTAAGCCTGACAGTAGAGTGGGGGTAGGTATGGAGAGGCAAGGTCCTAGCTATGGAGAGGTTGTAAACACAAGGGATGTACGAGTTCAGGCCCTTCTCGAAAGAAGTAATAGCCCTACGTCTCGGAGCCCGGAGGCGGTCGAGTGGATTATGAGTATATGAGTTACAAGGTGCCGAACCCCTTGACCTGTGGAGGGGGGTGGCTTATATAGAGTGCGCCAGGACCCCAGCCAGCCCACGTAGGAGAGGGTTTAAGGTGAGTTAAGTCCGGGGCGTTACTGGTAACGCCCCACATAAAGTGTCTTTACTATCATAAAGTCTACTTAATTACATGCCGTTGCAATGCAGAGTGCCTCTTGACCTTCTGGTGGTCGAGTGAGTCTTTGTGGTCGAGTCCTTCAAGTTAGTCGAGTGAGTCCCTCGTTGGTCGACTGGAAGTTGACCTCTTCCAAGGGTGTCCTTGAGCAAGGTACTTAGATCAGGTCTGTGACCCTACCCTAGGTACATGACCCCATCATTAGCCCCCGAATGGATTGAGGCTTTGAGTGAGGAAGGAGTTGATGTTGTTTCCGATTAACCTTTGCACACTGGTCGTGCGTTGATCTGGACCAAAGAATCTCTTCGTCGATAGTGAGCAACTTGTCTTCGGTCGACTCGATCCATTCTCTTCTTTCGTCGAGTGATCTTTCGGGCTTCGACGATCTCCGAGCGACGGATCGCAGGAAACCCCGCGTCTGACAGACCGATCTGCCGTTCGCGGATTCCGCGGGATGCGAAATTTGGGGAAGCGCGCGAAGCGGAGCGGACCGCGGCGTTCGGATGGGACGGGACAGAGACGCCTCGATTTCCGTGCCACTTTCTTCGCCACGTATCCCGCCTGCATAACTGTTCCTGGATATGATTAGATCGACCGGGCCCACCTGTCTTCCACTCGGAAGGGACCTTATAAATGCGCCCGGCGAGGGTTTTTGTACTGTGCCTCAGCATTCTCCCTCCCTGCTTCCTTCGTCTCCGCCCAGCGCGCTCGCTCTCGCCTCCGCACAACTTCCCCTCGCGCGTCTCACCGGCAACCATGGCCAAGGAGAAGACGGCGGTGCTGGAACGCGCGAAGAAGGCATCGGCGGCGGAGAAGGCGAAGGGGAGATCCACCAGCCGCGGCGGGTCTTCGTCCAGATCCCGCCTGCCGAAGGGCTGGGTCCAAGGAGATTGGATCCAGTCGACCATCACAGAGAAAGATCTCCTCGACATGGCCAACGAGGGCTTGATCCCCCATGGAGCTGCGAGGCTTCCTGGGAAGGAGTGGCAGCCCCAGCCAGAAGAGGGTGAGTGCGTGCTCTTGGCCACCCATGTTGATCGTGGATTTTCTTTGCCGCCGAGTATTTTCTTCCGTGGCTTCTTGAACTTCTTTGGAGCGCAGCTCCACCACTTTACCCCAAATTCTATCGCCTATCTTGCTGCGTTCGTGTCCATGTGTGAGGGTTTTCTGGGCTGTCGACCGCACTGGGGCTTGTTCAAGCATATATTCACGTGTCGCTCTCAGACCGTGAAGAAGGCGAGCCCAGGCGACGAAAGAACCCGAGTCGTCCAAATGTGTGGGGGCCTGGGGATCCAGGTGAGGAATAAGAGCACCTTCCCGCCCATGACCTTTCCCGAGTCAGTCAGAGGCTGGCAGTCGACCTGGTTCTACTGCCAGGACCAGTCGACACCGGGGCAGTCGAGTGGACTCCCTCAGTTTACCATGGACCGAGTGAACAAGCCCTCCTCTCTGAAGTTGATCCCGGAGGAGAAAGCTGACGTGAAGATGTTGATGGAGCGCGTGGTGCAGTTGGTTCGGGAGGGAGTGACGGGCATGGATCTCCTGGAGGTCTTCCTTAGGCGTCGTATCCAGCCCCTTCAGTTCCGGAGCCACTGCATGTGGTTGTACTGTGGGACTGAAGATGAGACTCGAGTCCATCCAGAAGCAGTCGACGATGTCACTCTGGAAAGATGGATGGCCGCCGTTACCGGAAACAAGGATAACCCACGCGGAGCCAGAAGGATTCCTCCACTCGACCACAACAGTGATCCAGACAAGGTATGTCTGCTCTGCTCCCCACTGTGTTCTTGTCATACTCATTTCTGTTTATTCTGCCGATTGGTCGATTGACCCTTGTCTTGATGTCTATCAGGCCCTCACCGAGCTGTACTCGATGCCCAATGGGGCACAGGCTCCGACTGAAGAGGGTGAGGCGAGTGGGGGCGAGAGCCAGGAGGAGGAGGAATGGGACTCGGACGTTGCCGAGGATGATGATGACGATGACGACGATGACGGTGATGAAGATGACGCTGAGGACGAGGAAGAAGAGGAGGAGGAGGTCGTACCACCGCGCTCAGAAAGGCGGTCGAAGCTTGTCCACGACCCTTCGACTGAACGTGGCAAGGGGGTTGCGACCGTTGCACAGTCGACCAAGCGCCCTCGGACTACCTCTCCGGCGCCGACTGAAAAGGCGCCGAAGCAGCCCCGGGCGGCTCCGTCGAAGCCGACCAAGCTCCTGCCGAAGATGAAGGTGTCCATCCCCACCATATCAGGGTAATCGTGCTGCTTAAGTCTTCTTATTTCGTGTGAACTTTGTCTCTGGTCGACGCTGAAGTTAGTCGACTGATTCTTTGGAGTTGCAGTGCTGCTACTTCTGAGACCTCAGCCCGGGCTGATGACCATGAGATGGAGGACGCAGCAACTTCAAAACCAGGTACTATATTCTTAACACCGTTTTTAGTCGACTGACTCACGATCTCTGATCCTGATTCTTCTCTGTAGCTCCACCCAATGCTTTTATCAATCTCCCTGATGATGATAAGGATGAGGAACCGCTGAAGCGCAGAAGGAGTAGGAAAGCATCCGCCAGCAGGGTGCCCCAGGACGTGACGGCGCCTGAGATTCTGATTGCGGAGGAGGAGAACACCACTCGACACACGGTGTCCTTCGCAAATCCACTGGCGAGTGCTCCGCAGCCCTCCCTCTTCACTACGCACCACGTCCCAGAGGACCAAGCTGGCGCGGCGAAGGAGGCGATACGTCAGGCAGGAATCATGATGGAGCAGTTGAAGACCATCCGGGATGCGAGCCAGGCGGCTTATGACGCCAGTTCTGCCCTCCAAAGCAATGTTCAGGTCAGTCGACCACCGTTTCTTCTGTTAGGATATGCTACCAAAAACTTTTCCTTTCCAGAATTTATAATAGTCACCCAGTGGGTGTGTCGATTAAACTCCGTGTTAGCGAGGGCACGCTGAGTGCACCCGCTGGGTGTAGTCCCCAAGGCTAAGGTCGACCGCTGGCAGTCGGCCTTAGGCTTTATAATTTCAGCCTTTCTGTCATTCGACCAAGTCGACTGGATTTCGCAATCCGGTCGACTGGTCGACTCTGTCTTTAATAGGATTAGTGGGGGCACGCTGAGTGCACCCACTGGGTGTAGTCTCCAAGGCTAAGGTCGACTGCTGGCAGTCGGCCTTAGGCTTTATGATGTCGATCTTTCTGTCAGTTGACTATGTCGACTGGATTTCACAAACCGGTGGGGGCACGCTGAGTGCACCCACTGGGTGTAGTCCCCGAGACTGTGGTCGACTGCTTGCAGTCGATTACAGTCTTAAAGAATACACTTCCGACTGGTCGACTTTATCTTCAACAGGATTAGTGGGGGCACGCTGAGTGCACCCACTGGGTGTAGTCCCCGAGACTACGGTCGAATGCTTGTATTCAGCTGTAGTCTTAGAAACGTGTGATTTTTCCTTTTTCACTCGGAAGTGAATTATATTTGACATTTAGTCGATTGGTTCTTCGCAGAACTCCTTCTTGGAAATATGCCCTAGAGGCAATAATAAAAGTATTATTATATTTCATTGTTCATGATAATTGTCTTTTATTCATGCTATAACTGTATTATCCGGAAATCGTAATACACGTGTGAATACTTAGACCACACTATGTCCCTGGTAAGCCTCTAGTTGACCAGCTCGTTGTGATCAACAGATAGTCATGGTTTCCTGACTATGGACATTGGATGTCGTTTATAACGGGATCACATCATTAGGAGAATGATGTGATGGACAAGACCCAATCCTAAGCATAGCATAAAAGATCGTGTAGTTCGTTTTGCTAGAGCTTTGCAAGTGTCAAGTATCTCTTCCTTCGACCATGAGATCGTGTAACTCCCGGATACCGTAAGAGTGCCTTGGGTGTATCAAACGTCACAACGTAACTAGGTGACTATAAAGGTGCATTACAGGTATCTCCGAAAGTAGCTGTTGGGTTGACACGGATCGAGACTGGGATTTGTCACTCCGTATGACGGAGAGGTATCTCTGGGCCCACTCGGTAATGCATCATCATATTGAGCTCAATGTGACCAAGGTGTTGGACACGGGATCATGCATTACGGTACGAGTAAAGTGACTTGCCGGTAACGAGACTGAACAAGGTATTGGGATACCGACGATCGAGTCTCGGGCAAGTAACGTACCGATTGACAAAGGGAATTGCATATAGGGTTTGATCGAATCCTCGACATCGTGGTTCATCCGATGACAACATCGAGGAGCATGTGGGAGCCATCATGGGTATCCAGATCCCGCTGATGGTTATTGACTGAGAGCGTCTCGGTCATGTCTGCATGTCTCCCGAACCCGGAGGGTCTACACACTTAAGGTTCGGTGACGCTAGGGTTATGAAGATATGGATATGCAGAAACCCGAATGTTGTTCGGAGTCCCGGATGAGATCTCGGACGTCACGAGGAGTTCCGGAATGGTTCGGAGGTAAAGAATTAAATATAGGAAGTGCTATTTCGGGCATCGGGACAAGTTTCGGGGTTATCGGTATTGTACCGGGACCACCGGAAGGGTCCCGGGGGTCCACCGGGTGGGGCCACCTGTCCCGGGGGGCCACATGGGCTGTAGGGGGTGCGCCTTGGCCATCATGGGCCAAGGGCACCAGCCCCTATAGGCCCATGCGCCTAGGGTTTCCCCCTAGGAGGAGTCCTAGTGGTGGAAGGCACCCCTAGGTGCCTTGGGGGGGAAGGAAACCTCCCCTAGGCCGCCGCCCCCCCTAGTAGATCTCATCTACTAGGGACGGCGCCCCCCCTGGCACCCCTATATATAGTGGGGGAGAGGAGGGACTTTATACACCAGCCCCTGGCGCCTCCACCTCCCCCCGTTACATCTCTCCCTCGTAGTCTCGGCGAAGCCCTGCTGCTGTGACGCCCTGCATCCACCACCACGCCGTCGTGCTGTTGGATCTTCATCAACCTCTCCTTCCCCCTTTCTGGATCAAGAAGGAGGAGACGTCTCCCGTCCCGTACGTGTGTTGAACGCGGAGGTGCCGTCCGTTCGGCGCTGGTCATCGGTGATTTGGATCACGTCGAGTACGACTACATCATCACCTTGCAAGCTTCCGCACGCGATCTACAAGTGGTATGTAGATGCAAACTCTCTCCCTAGACTCGTTTCTTAGATGAACTCATAGATGGATCTTGGTGAAACCATAGGAAAAATTTTAATTTTCTGCAACGTTCCCCAACAGTGGCATCATGAGCTAGGTCTATGCGTAGTTCTCTTTGCACGAGTAGAACACAACTTTGTTGTGGGCGTGGATTTTGTCATCTTACTTGCCTCTACTAGTCTTTTCTTGCTCAACGGTATTGTGGGATGAAGCGGCCCGGACCAACCTTACACGTACGCTTACGTGAGACCGGTTCCACCGATTAACATGCACTAGTTGCATAAGGTGGCTGGCGGGTGTCTGTCTCTCCCACCTTAGTTGGAGCGGAATCGATGAACAGGGCCCTTATGAAGGGTAAATAGAAGTTGACAAAATCACGTTGTGGTGATTCGTAGGTAAGAAAACGTTCTTGCTAGAACCCAATTGCAGCCACGTAAAAGATGCAACAACAATTAGAGGACGTCTAACTTGTTTTTGCAGCGATTGATCATGTGATGTGATATGGCCAGAAGTTGTGATGAATGATGAATTGTGATGTATGAGATCATGTTCTTTGTAATAGGATTCACGACTTGCATGTCGATGAGTATGACAACCGGCAGGAGCCATAGGAGTTGTCATTATTTTTTTGTATGACCTGCGTGTCATTGAATAACGCCATGTAAACTACTTTACTTTATTGCTAAACGTTAGTCATAGAAGTAGAAGTAGTCGTTGGCGTGACAACTTCATGAAGACACGATGATGGAGATCATGATGATGGAGATCATGGTGTCAAGCCGGTGACAAGATGATCATGGAGCCCCGAAGATGAAGATCAATGGAGCTATATGATACTGGCCATATCATGTCACAACTATATAATTGCATGTGATGTTTATTATGTATTATGCATCTTGTTTACTTAGGACGACGGTAGTAAATAAGATGATCCCTTATAAAATTTCAAGAAGTGTTCTCCCCTAACTGTGCACCGTTGCTACAGTTCGTCGTTTCTAAGCACCACGTGATGATCGGGTGTGATGGATTCTTACGTTCACATACAACGGGTGTAAGACAGTTTTACACAGCGAAAACACTTAGGGTTAACTTGACGAGCCTAGCATGTGCAGACATGGCCTCGGAACACGGAGACCGAAAGGTCGAACACGAATCGTATAGAAGATACGATCAACATGAAAATGTTCAACGACGATGACTAGTCCGTCTCAAGTGATGATCGGACACGGGCTAGTCGACTCGGATCGTGTAACACTTGGATGACTAAAGGGATGTCTAATCTAAGTGGGAGTTCATAATTTGATTAGAACTTTATTATCATGAACTTAGTCTAAAACCTTTGCAAATATGTCTTGTAGATCAATGGCCAACGCTAATGTCAACATGAACTTCAACGCGTTCCTAGAGAAAACCAAGCTGAAAGATGATGGCAGCAACTATACGGACTGGGTCCGGAACCTGAGGATCATCCTCATAGCTGCCAGGAAACAATATGTCCTAGAAGGACCGCTAGGTGACGCTCCCGTCCCAGAGAACCAAGACATTATGAATGCTTGGCAAACTCGCGCTGATGATTACTCCCTCGTTCAGTGCGGCATGCTTTACAGCTTAGAACCGGGGCTCCAAAAGCGTTTTGAGCATCACGGAGCATATGAGATGTTCGAAGAGCTGAAACTAGTTTTCCAAGCTCATGCCCGGGTCGAGAGATATGATGTCTCTGACAAGTTCTACAGTTGTAAGATGGAGGAGAACAGTTCTGTCAGTGAGCACATCCTGAAGATGTCTGGGTTGCACAACCGTATGACCCAGCTGAACATTAACCTCCCAGATGAGGCGGTCATTGACAGAATCCTCCAGTCGCTCCCACCAAGCTACAAGAGCTTTGTGATGAACTACAACATGCAGGGAATGGAAAAAACCATTCCTGAAGTGTTCTCGATGCTGAAGTCAGCAGAGGCTGAAATCAAGAAAGAACATCAAGTGTTGATGGTCAATAAGACCACTAAGTTCAAGAAGGGCAAGGGTAAGAAGAACTTCAAGAAGGACGGCAAAGATGTTGCCGCGCCTGGTAAGCCAGTTACCGGGAAGAAGTCAAAGACTGGACCCAAGCCTGAGACTGAGTGCTTTTATTGCAAGGGGAAGGGTCACTGGAAGCGGAACTGCCCCAAATACTTAGCGGATAAGAAGGCCGGCAACACCAAAGGTATATTTGATATACATGTGATTGATGTGTACCTTACCAGTAATCGTAGTAACTCCTGGGTATTTGATACCGGTGCCGTTGCTCATATTTGTAACTCACAGCAGGAGCTGCGGAATAAACGGAGACTGGCAAAGGACGAGGTGACGATGCGCGTCGGGAATGGTTCCAGAGTCGATGCGATCGCCGTCGGCACGCTGCCTCTACATTTACCTACGGGATTAGTTTTGAACCTCAATAATTGTTATTTAGTGCCAAGTTTGAGCATGAACATTGTATCTGGATCTCGTTTAATACGAGATGGCTACTCATTTAAGTCTGAGAATAATGGTTGTTCGATTTATATGAGAGATATGTTTTATGGTCATGCTTCGATGGTCAATGGTTTATTCTTAATGAATCTCGAGCGTAATATTACACATGTTCATAGTGTAGATGCCAAAAGATTTAAAATTGATAACGATAGTCCCACATACTTGTGGCACTGCCGCCTTGGTCACATTGGTGTCAAGCGCATGAAGAAGCTCCATGCCGATGGACTTTTAGAGTCTCTTGATTATGAATCGTTTGACACGTGCGAACCATGCCTCTTGGGCAAAATGACCAAGACTCCGTTCTCCGGACCAATGGAGCGAGCAACCAACTTGTTGGAAATCATACATACCGATGTGTGCGGTCCAATGAGCGTTGAGGCTCGCGGAGGATATCGTTATGTTCTCACTCTCACAGATGACTTGAGTAGATATGGGTATATCTACTTAATGAAACACAAGTCTGAGACCTTTGAAAAGTTCAAGGAATTTCAGAATGGGGTGGAGAATCAACGTGACCGAAAGATAAAATTCTTACGATCAGATCGTGGAGGAGAATACTTAAGTCACGAATTTGGTACACACTTAAAGAAATGTGGAATCGTTTCACAGCTCACGCCGCCTGGAACACCTCAGCGAAACGGTGTGTCCGAACGTCGTAATCGCACCCTACTGGATATGGTGCGGTCTATGATGTCTCTTACCGATTTACCGCTATCATTTTGGGGATACGCTCTAGAGACAGCTACATTCACTTTAAATAGGGAACCGTCTAAATCCGTTGAGACGACACCGTATGAATTATGGTTTGGAAAGAAACCTAAGCTGTCGTTTCTAAAAGTTTGGGGATGCGAAGCTTATGTCAAGAAACTTCAACCTGAAAAGCTCGAACCCAAGTCGGAAAAATGCGTATTCATAGGATACCCTAAGGAAACTGTAGGGTATACCTTCTACTTAAGATCCGAAGGCAAGATCTTTGTTGCCAAGAACGGATGCTTTCTGGAAAAAGAGTTTCTCTCGAAAGAAGTAAGTGGGAGGAAAGTAGAACTCGATGAAGTACTACCTCTTGAGCGGGATAGTGACGCAGCACAGGAAACCGTTCCTGTGATGCCCACACCAACTGAAGAGGAAAACCATGATAATGATCAAGGTACTTCAGATCAAGTTACTGCTGAACTTCGTAGGTCCACAAGGACACGTTCCGCACCAGAGTGGTACGGCAACCCTGTCCTGGAAATCATGTTGTTAGACAACAATGAACCTTCGAACTATGAAGAAGCAATGGCGGGCCCGGATTCCAACAAATGGCTTGAAGCCATGAAATCCGAGATAGAATCCATGTATGAAAACAAAGTATGGACTTTGACAGACTTGCCCGATGATCGGCGAGCGATAGAAAACAAATGGATCTTTAAGAAGAAGACGGACGCGGATGGTAATGTTACCATCTATAAAGCTCGACTTGTCGCTAAGGGTTATCAACAGGTTCAAGGGATTGACTACGACGAGACATTCTCTCCCGTAGCGAAGCTAAAGTCCGTCCGAATCATGTTAGCAATTGCCGCATACTATGATTATGAGATATGGCAGATGGACGTCAAAACAGCATTCCTTAACGGGCATCTTAAGGAAGAACTGTATATGATGCAGCCGGAAGGTTTTGTCGATCCTCGGAACGCTAACAAAGTATGCAAGCTCCAGCGATCCATTTATGGACTGGTGCAAGCATCTCGGAGTTGGAACATTCGCTTTGATGAGATGATCAAAGCGTTTGGGTTTATGCAGACTTATGGAGAAGCCTGCGTTTACAAGAAAGTGAGTGGGAGCTCTGTAGCATTTCTCATATTATATGTAGATGACATACTCTTGATGGGAAATGATATAGAATTTCTGGACAGCATTAAGGCCTACTTGAATAAGTGTTTTTCAATGAAGGACCTTGGAGAAGCTGCTTATATATTAGGCATCAAGATCTATAGAGATAGATCGAGACGCCTCATAGGTCTTTCACAAAGCACATACCTTGATAAGATTTTGAAGAGATTCAGAATGGATCAGTCCAAGAAGGGGTTCTTGCCTATGTTACAAGGTGTGAGACTGAGCTCAGCTCAGTCACCGACCACGGCAAAAGATAAAGAAGAGATGAGTGTCATCCCCTATGCTTCAGCCATAGGATCTATTATGTATGCCATGCTGTGTACCAGACCCGATGTAAACCTTGCCGTAAGTTTGGTAGCAAGATACCAAAGTAATCCCGGCAAGGAACACTGGACAGTGGTCAAGAATATCCTGAAGTACCTGAAAAGGACAAAGGACATGTTTCTCGTTTATGGAGGAGACGAAGAGCTCGTCGTAAAGGGTTACGTCGATGCTAGCTTCGACTCAGATCTGGATGACTCTAAGTCACAAACCGGATACGTGTATATGTTGAATGGTGGAGCAGTAAGCTGGTGCAGCTGCAAGCAGAGCGTCATGGCGGGATCTACGTGTGAAGCGGAGTACATGGCAGCCTCGGAGGCAGCACATGAAGCGATTTGGGTGAAGGAGTTCATCACCGACCTAGGAGTCATACCCAATGCGTCGGGGCCGATCAAACTCTTCTGTGACAACACTGGAGCTATTGCCCTCGCAAAGGAGCCCAGGTTTCACAAGAAGACCAGGCACATCAAAGCGTCGTTTCAACTCCATCCGTGAAAATATTCAAGATGGAGACATAGAGATTTGCAAAGTGCACACGAATCTGAATGTCGCAGATCCGCTGACTGAACCTCTCTCGCGTGCAAAACATGATCAACACCAGAACTCTATGGGTGTTCGATTCATCACAATGTAACTAGATTGGTGACTAGTGCAAGTGGGAGACTGTTGGAAATATGCCCTAGAGGCAATAATAAAAGTATTATTATATTTCATTGTTCATGATAATTGTCTTTTATTCATGCTATAACTGTATTATCCGGAAATCGTAATACACGTGTGAATACTTAGACCACACTATGTCCCTGGTAAGCCTCTAGTTGACCAGCTCGTTGTGATCAACAGATAGTCATGGTTTCCTGACTATGGACATTGGATGTCGTTGATAACGGGATCACATCATTAGGAGAATGATGTGATGGACAAGACCCAATCCTAAGCATAGCATAAAAGATCGTGTAGTTCGTTTTGCTAGAGCTTTGCAAGTGTCAAGTATCTCTTCCTTCGACCATGAGATCGTGTAACTCCCGGATACCGTAAGAGTGCCTTGGGTGTATCAAACGTCACAACGTAACTGGGTGACTATAAAGGTGCATTACAGGTATGTCCGAAAGTAGCTGTTGGGTTGACACGGATCGAGACTGGGATTTGTCACTCCGTATGACGGAGAGGTATCTCTGGGCCCACTCGGTAATGCATCATCATATTGAGCTCAATGTGACCAAGGTGTTGGACACGGGATCATGCATTACGGTACGAGTAAAGTGACTTGCCGGTAACGAGACTGAACAAGGTATTGGGATACCGACGATCGAGTCTCGGGCAAGTAACGTACCGATTGACAAAGGGAATTGCATACAGGGTTTGATCGAATCCTCGACATCGTGGTTCATCCGATGACAACATCGAGGAGCATGTGGGAGCCATCATGGGTATCCAGATCCCGCTGATGGTTATTGACTGAGAGCGTCTCGGTCATGTCTGCATGTCTCCCGAACCCGTAGGGTCTACACACTTAAGGTTCGGTGACGCTAGGGTTATGAAGATATGGATATGCAGAAACCCGAATGTTGTTCGGAGTCCCGGATGAGATCCCGGACGTCACGAGGAGTTCCGGAATGGTCCGGAGGTAAAGAATTAAATATAGGAAGTGCTATTTCGGGCATCGGGACAAGTTTCGGGGTTATCGGTATTGTACCGGGACCACCGGAAGGGTCCCGGGGGTCCACCGGGTGGGGCCACCTGTCCCGGGGGGCCACATGGGCTGTAGGGGGTGTGCCTTGGCCATCATGGGCCAAGGGCACCAGCCCCGATAGGCCCATGCGCCTAGGGTTTCCCCCTAGGAGGAGTCCTAGTGGTGGAAGGCACCCCTAGGTGCCTTGGGGGGGAAGGAAACCTCCCCTAGGCCGCCGCCCCCCCTAGTAGATCTCATCTACTAGGGCCGGCGCCCCCCTGGCACCCCTATATATAGTGGGGGAGAGGAGGGACTTTATACACCAGCCCCTGGCGCCTCCACCTCCCCCCGTTACGTCTCTCCCTTGTAGTCTCGGCGAAGCCCTGCTGCTGTGACGCCCTGCATCCACCACCACGCCGTCGTGCTGCTGGATCTTCATCAACCTCTCCTTCCCCCTTGCTGGATCAAGAAGGAGGAGACGTCTCCCGTCCCGTACGTGTGTTGAACGCGGAGGTGCCGTCCGTTCGGCGCTGGTCATCGGTGATTTGGATCACGTCGAGTACGACTACATCATCACCTTGCAAGCTTCCGCACGCGATCTACAAGTGGTATGTAGATGCAAACTCTCTCCCTAGACTCGTTGCTTAGATGAAATCATAGATGGATCTTGGTGATACCGTAGGAAAAATTTTAATTTTCTGCAATGTTCCCCAACACTCCTGTGATCTTGTGGCTCGCTACTCTGAGCTGGAAAACAAGCACACTCAACTCGAGCTGAGCTTGAAGCTGGTTCAGGAGAAGCTGACGAAGGCAAAGGAGGAGACCGAAGGTATGTTTGGTGAGACCCTGACGACTGCTTTTCCCCTTGCTTGTTTCAAAATCTGATCTTGCTGTAACTTGCAGGTAATGTAAGGGAGGCCCAACAGAAGAAAGACCTCGAACTAGCTGAGAAGATCAAGCTTGCTGACGAGAAGTTAGCTTCAGTCACCAAGCTTGAACAAGACAATACCAATCTGAAAGCTGCTCTTGGGATCGCCAACAAGGAGGTCAGTCGACTGAAAACTGATAAAGCTGCCCTGACCGACCAAGTCAGTAAGTTGACTGGGAAGAAAAATGATCTGGAGGCCTTCCTGAGTGGTCTTGCCAAGAAGTTGTTTCTTATGCTTGAAGGTAAACCTCTATGCTCGGCAAACATTTCCAATCGTGGTTTTTCCATTCGACCATCCCCTTGAATCAGTGATCATCCTTGCAGAATTTTGCCAAAACTTTGAAGAAGAAACTAGCCGGCTGGAGCCAAACCTCGACCCCGTCAATTCTCCGGTGAACGACGAAGTTGCCATGGATGTTTTCCGACTGGAGTCTCGTGTTGCAGCTGTCGTGGACTATCTCGCAAGGCTGAAGGCCGCCACATCTCGCATCGACTCGACACTCTGGCCTGGGGAGACACTTCAGAATGACCTTGAGTCGCTGATGGCTCGCTTGAACACGATCCCTGGTCAAGTGCAGGAATGGAAGAAGTCCTCGGCTCGGTGCGGTGCAGATGTTGCTCTGTGTCTGGCCCAAGTCCACTGCAAAGATGCGCGAGAAGAGAAGCTGGCGGCCCTCCGGGTGGCCAACACCAAGAAACACGACTTCAGGTCCTTTATGGAAACTTTCCTTGCGGCTGCCACTCGGATCGCCGACGAAATTGACCTTGATGAGTTTGTTGCACCTTCCAGCCCTCCACAGGAGGGGTAAAAAACTTCTTCTAGC
Organism: Triticum aestivum; assembly: GCF_018294505.1. Classification (NCBI taxonomy): domain Eukaryota; kingdom Viridiplantae; phylum Streptophyta; class Magnoliopsida; order Poales; family Poaceae; genus Triticum; species Triticum aestivum. The sequence goes on along the minus strand of NC_057800.1, from coordinate 728,595,498 downwards.
TCGACGCTTTAAATTTGCCTCGGTATGCCGAGTGGAATTGTAACCGATAAACCTTAACGGGCTTAACGCCTGAGCACTTTCGGTTCCTTTAGATATCGATTCAAACTTGAATTTGGTGCTTGAATACGATTGCTTTTGGCTCGAAATGTCTTTTGCAGGTTCAAAGCAAGGGGCCTTTACTGCAATCGACTTATTCTTTAGTCCACTTAGGCGAGCACTAGGCTGCAGCTAAGCCTCCGAGTGAGAGGTTTGCTCTTCACTCGGTAGGATTTTGATAACTTAGGCTAGCACTGGACTGCAGCTAAGCCTCCGAGTGAGAGGTTTGCTCTTCACTCGGTAGGATTTTTATAACTTAGGCGAGTGCTTGGACTGCAGCTAAGCCCCCGAGTGAGAGGTTTGCTCTTCACTCGGTAGGATTTTGATAACTTAGGCGAGTACTTGGACTGCAGCTAAGCCTCCGAGTGGAAGTCCGGCTTACCACTCGGTAGGATTTTTATATCTTAGGCGAGTACTTTGACTGCAGCTAAGCCTCCGAGTGGAAGTCCGGCTTACCACTCGGTAGGATTTTTATATCTTAGGCGAGTGCTTGGACTGCAGCTAAGCCCCCGAGTGAGAGGTTTGCTCTTCACTCGGTAGGATTTTTACAAACTTAGGCGAGCACAGGGCTGCAGCTAAGCCCCCGAGTGGAAGTCTGGCTTACCACTCGGTAGGATTTCGATAACTTAGGCGAAACGGATTCGCAGCTAAGCCTCCGAGTGGGAGTCTGGCTCACCACTCGGTAGGATTTTTACAAACTTAGGCGAAACGGATTCGCGGCTAAGTCACCCACTGAGGGGGAATTTTATTGGACAAAAATAAAAAGTGACAAAAATTATGGAGGAACTATGACACTATTATTTTGAGGTCCATGAACTACAGAAGTACTTTATTGCAACTCATCCGAGTGATAAACCTTAAGTGTAAAATGGGCGGAGTAGTTCCGCATTCCAAGCTCGGGGCTCGTCGATATTATGCTCGACGTTGTAAAGACGGTACGCCCCGTTGTGGAGAACCTTGGTGACGATGAAAGGACCTTCCCAAGAAGGAGCAAGCTTGTGTGGTTTGTGCTGATCCACTCGGAGAACCAAATCTCCTTCCTGGAAGGCTCGACCTCTCACATTTCTGGCGTGGAAACGACGCAAATCTTGTTGGTAGATGGTCGACCGGATCAGAGCCATCTCCCTTTCTTCCTCTAAAAGGTCGACTGCGTCCTGCCGCGCTTGTTCAGCTTCTGCTTCGTTGTAGATTTCAACTCGAGGAGCATTGTGGAGAAGATCACTCGGCAAAACCGCTTCAGCTCCGTAGACCAAGAAGAATGGAGTTCTTCCGGTCGACCGATTAGGTGTGGTCCGCAGTCCCCAAAGCACTGAGGGAAGTTCGTCGACCCAAGCTCCAGCTGCATGCTTGAGATCACGCATCAGTCGGGGTTTCAATCCCTTGAGAATCAGGCCATTGGCTCGCTCTGCTTGTCCATTCGACTGCGGATGGGCGACTGAAGCATAGTCGACTCGTGTGCCTTGAGAGCTACAGAAATCTCTGAATTCCTCCGAGTCAAAGTTCGACCCATTATCCGTAATGATGTTGTGCGGGACTCCATATCTGAATATTAGTTCCCTGATGAAGCTAACAGCAGTACCGGCGTCAAGGTTCTTGATTGGTTTAGCCTCAATCCACTTGGTGAACTTGTCGACTGCCACCAGTACATGCGTGAAGCCACTTCGCCCTGTTCTCAAAGGACCGACCATATCCAGCCCCCATACTGCGAAAGGCCAGACGAGTGGAATGGTCTTCAGGGCTGATGCAGGCTTGTGCGACATATTTGAGTAAAACTGACATCCCTCGCACTTATCCACTATCTCCTTTGCCATCTCATTCGCCTTTGGCCAGTAAAATCCGGCTCGGTATGCTTTGGCCACAATTGTCCGAGAGGACGCGTGATGACCGCAAGTCCCCGAGTGAATATCATTAAGGATGATTCGACCTTCTTCCGGCGTTATGCACTTCTGACCGACTCTAGTCGCGCTTTCTCTGTATAACTGTCCTTTGATTACGGTGAAGGCCTTGGATCGGCGGACGATCTGTCGAGCCTCTTCCTCATCCTCCGGGAGCTCTTTTCTCAGGATATACGCGATATATGGAACTGTCCAGTCGGGAATGACCACCAAGACCTCCATGATCAAGTCGACCACCGCTGGGACTTCAACCTCAGTCGGATCTGTGGCACTCTTGGGCTGTGGAGCTTCTTCGGTGAAAGGATCTTCTTTGACTGACGGAGTGTGTATATGCTCCAAGAACACACCACTCGGAATGGCTTCTCTCTTGGATCCTATCTTTGCTAGATCATCAGCTGCTTGATTTTTCAGTCGGGGTATATGATGGAGCTCCAACCCCTCGAACTTCTTTTCCAGCTTCCTCACTGCACTGCAGTATCCAGTCATGGCTGGGCTTCTCACGTCCCACTCCTTCATCACCTGGTTGACCACTAAATCCGAGTCGCCATAGACCATCAGGCGACGGACGCCGAGTGAAATGGCCATGCGCAACCCGTATAAGAGGGCCTCATATTCTGCCTCATTGTTGGAGGAATCAAAGTGAATTTGGAGCACATATCTGAGCTTATCTCCTCTGGGGGAAACCAGGACGACCCCAGCACCGGAACCATTCAACATCTTAGAGCCATCAAAGAACATGGTCCAATGCTCCGAGTGAACTTCAGTCGGCTGCTGTTGTTCAATCCACTCGGCGAGGAAATCTGCTATTGCCTGGGACTTAATGGCTTTCTTTGCCTCAAACTTGATATCAAGGGGAAGAAGTTCAATCGCCCATTTGGCCACTCGACCAGTTGCATCTCTGTTGTGCAAAATCTCTGATAGTGGAGCGTCGCTGACGACTGTGATGGAATGATCAGAGAAGTAATGAGCAACCTTCTTTGTGGTCATGTATATTCCATACACAAGCTTCTGATAATGAGGATATCTCTGCTTGGATGGAGTCAAGACTTCAGACAAATAATACACTGGGCGCTGAACTTTGAGAGCTTTTCCTTCTTCTTCCCGCTCGACCGTAAGCACAGTACCGACGACATGTCCTGTGGCTGCGATATAGAGCAACAGAGGCTCTTTGCTGATTGGAGCAGCAAGCACCGGCTGGGTGGAGAGCAGAGCTTTTAGCTCGGCAAACGCTGCATCAGCTTCTAGAGTCCACTCGAACTTGTCTGCCTTCTTCATCAGTCGGTAAAGAGGCAATGCCTTTTCACCGAGTCGTGAGATGAATCGAGTTAATGCGGCCAAGCATCTAGTAAGCTTCTGGACATCGTGCACTCGCATAGGGCGTTTCATTCGGAGAATAGTGCCGATCTTCTCTGGATTAGCGTCGATTCCCCGTTCGGAAACGAGAAAACCGAGTAACTTGCCACCAGGAACTCCAAATGTGCACTTTGATGGATTGAGCTTGATATCATACCTTCTGAGGTTGGCAAATGTTTCGGCGAGATCAGCGAGCAGGTCGGAACCTTTTCGTGACTTGACAACGATATCATCCATATATGCTTCCACATTCCGACTGATTTGAGTGAGTAGACACTTCTGAATCATTCGCATAAATGTGGCTCCGGCATTCTTGAGGCCAAACGGCATGGTGATATAGCAGAAGCACCCGAATGGAGTGATGAAAGCTGTTTTTACCTCGTCGGGTCCGTACAGACGGATCTGGTGGTACCCGGAATAGGCATCTAGAAAAGATAATCTCTCGCATCCCGCGGTCGAGTCAACAATTTGATCTATGCGAGGGAGAGGAAAATGATCTTTCGGGCAGGCCCGGTTGATGTGCTTGAAATCAATGCACATTCTGAGCGACTTGTCCTTCTTAGGAACCATGACGACATTAGCGAGCCACTCGGAGTGGTATATCTCTCGGATAAATCCTGCCGCCAACAGTCGAGCCACTTCCTCACCAATGGCTTTTCTCTTCTGGACGGCGGACCGCCGAAGATGCTCTTTGACTGGTTTTGCAGATGAGTCGACTCTTAGGCGATGCTCAGCCAGTCCCCTGGGAACACCTGGCATGTCAGCGGGCTTCCATGCAAAAATGTCCCAGTTCTCACGGAGGAACTGGATGAGCGCTTCTTCCTATTTTGGGTCGAGTGTTGTGGAGATGCGGGTCGGAGCTGCATCGGGGTCGGTCGGGTGAATGTGAACAGGCTTCGTCTCACCGGACGACTGAAATGCAGACTCTGTGGCGGGTTTCTTGGATCGCAGCAAGTCACTCGGATCTGTGTTTTGCTTGTATTCCTCGAACTCGACCGCTGTCACCTGGGAATCGGCAATCTTTGAGCCCTTCTGAAAGCACTCTTCTGCCTTTTTCCGATCACCGGTGACAGTGATCACTCCTTTGGGGCCGGGCATCTTCAATTTGAGGTACACGTAACATGGTCGAGCCATAAACCGTGCGTAAGCTGGTCTCCCCAAAATGGCATGATATGCACTCTGAAAATCCACGACCTCAAACGTCAACTTTTCTTTGCGAAAATGTTTCGAATCACCAAACACCACGTCCAAAGCTATTTGGCCGAGTGACTCGTCTTTCTTCCCTGGTATAACTCCATGAAAGCTCATGTTACTAGTGCTCAGTCGGGACATCGGAATGCCCATTCCTTTCAGTGTGTCTGCATACAACAAATTCAGCCCGCTTCCACCGTCCATCAGCACTTTTGTCAGTCGAGTGCCTTCGACAACTGGATCGACCACCAAGGCTTGCCTCCCAGGGGTGGCAATATGAGTCGGGTGATCAGATTGGTCGAATGTGATGGGTATTTGGGACCATTTCAGATAATTTGCTTTTGCTGGGGCAACCATGTTCACCTCTCGGTTAATGACTTTCAATCGACTCTTGCTTTTCACATCTGCAAAGATCATCAGAGTGGAGTTGATATGCGGATATCCTTCCTCACTGTCCTCCTTGTCTTCGGCCTTGTCCGACTCCTTCTCCTTGTCCTTAGACTATTTTCCCTGAAACTGCTGGATCAGGAGTCGACATTGGCGAGTGGTGTGCTTCGGGTAGATGATATTCCCCTCTTCGTCTTTCTTCGTGTGGATGTGACATGGCATATCCATTACGTCGTTCCCTTCTTTATCCTTTACCTTCTTAGGGTTCCAGGATCCTTTTGGTTTCCCCTTAAACTTTCCCTGAGTCACGGCCAGAGCCTCTCCAGGAGCTGCTGGTTCAGCCTTCCGCTTTTGTTTCCGACTGGTGTTTCCCTTTTCCGACTGGGTCGGCTTGTGCTTGCCGCTTCGGAGTCGGTCTTCTTCTTCGCCGTTGGTGTACTTGGTAGCAATCTCCATCATCCGACTCAAGGTCATGTCACCGGTTCGACCAAATTTCAAACTTAATTCTCTGTTCTTGACGCCATCCTTGAAGGCGCAGACTGCCTGGTGATCAGACACATTCTCCACAGTATGGTGCAAAGTGATCCATCTCTGAATATACTCTTTGAGAGTCTCATTGGTCTTCTGCACGCAGACTTGCAACTCTGTCAGTCCAGCTGGTCGCTTGCAAGTTCCTTCAAATGTTCTGATGAACACTCGGGACAGATCTTCCCAAGTGTAAATGCTGCTAAGAGGTAATTGAGTCAACCATGCCCTGGCAGAACCTTCCAGCATGAGGGGCAAATGCTTCATGGCCACCTCGTCGTTTCCACCACCAATCTGAACCGCCACTCGGTAGTCCTCGAGCCAAGTTTCAGGCTTAGACTCACCAGTGAACTTGCTGACTCCTGTTGCCAACCTGAAATTGGGAGGGATAACTGCGGCTCTGATAGCTCTGCTGAAACATTCAGGACCAGAAACATGCACTCGACTGCTTATGGGTGCATCTCTGTCGAGTCCACCTCGATGGGCTCTGTTCCGGTCGACCAAACCTTGCACGATAATGGACCGCGCGTTGAAGCCTGGTTCTCTAGGGTCGACTGGAACTCTTTGCCCCGCACTGAGCTGACGCCTGTCATCTTGCTGCCGAGGAGTGTAAGACCCACCCCTCGGAGGGGAATTGGGCACTCGACGCCTATCATCTCGGTCGAGTTAGTCACCATATTGGTCTTGCCGATTCTCGCGCCCTTCACGCCGCGGAGGCGATCTGGGGCTGTGAGCCGACTGAACCGTATTCGCAGCGACGGATCGACTGTGAATTCTGTTGCGCGACTGCGACACGGCCGAATTCTGATCTCCTGCTGCCCGGAGCAGATCCCTGATATGCATCAAGCCTCTGCCAGCTTCCGACTGAGAAGGCTGGATAGACTCTGCTATACGGGTCGCAGCTGCTAAATTCTGGATTGGGGTTCGATATACCTGAGTCGGCGGGAAGAGTTGACGTCGACTGTTGTCGGGAACTCGTTGCCGCGCGCGCTCGTCGAGTGCTCGCTGAAGATTCTCCAGTCGAGTGTGTTCGGCCAAGTTGGCCAAACGTGCCTCCTCCAAGGCGCGAGCCTCGGGGGTTTCTCCTGCGATGGGCGTACACAGGGCATCCACGTTCCTGCGGCGAAGTTCCTCTCTTTGCAGAGAGTCGAGTGGCTCGGGTTGGTACTCTTCGTGGTCTCGTGCGGGGTCGCCTCCGTCGCCTGCTCCACCATCACGGGCGAAGCCAGGGGGACTGCGGGGCCCGTCGACCATCAGGATTTCCGCCGCTGGATCACTACTATCGCACTCGGATGCAGTCTCTACGGAGCCAGTCGACAGATTGAACAGGTCGTAGAGAGATTCGTCGGGCTCGATTGCCGCAACATGAGAGGTGGCCGTCTGGCGAGCCACCGCGTGCCTCACCCACCGCTGAAGCCTCGACCGGCCCGAGTGCTTGCGCTGGCGGGAGACCGGGAGGGTGGACGATGGAGGAGTCGACCGATACGGGGTCGACGGTTGCCGCAGCAGAACGCCACGGACACATGCGCGAAAATGCGTCGCACCGCGGATGGGGAGCGCATCAACGTCGAGTGGAGCCTCCTGGAGCCAGGCGGAGTCGTCGGCGATGAAGGTGAGAGCACCGAGACGGATCTCTCGACCCTCGACCAAAACTCCAGCAGCCACCATCATGAAAGTACTCGGAAGAATCACAACTTCTCCACAAAATTGCTAAAACACCGGCCCCGCGGTGGGCGCCAGCTGTCGTGGTTCTAAGCCTGACAGTAGAGTGGGGGGTAGGTATGGAGAGGCAAGGTCCTAGCTATGGAGAGGTTGTAAACACAAGGGATGTACGAGTTCAGGCCCTTCTCGGAAGAAGTAATAGCCCTACGTCTCGGAGCCCGGAGGCGGTCGAGTGGATTATGAGTATATGAGTTACAAGGTGCCGAACCCCTTGACCTGTGGAGGGGGGTGGCTTATATAGAGTGCGCCAGGACCCCAGCCAGCCCACGTAGGAGAGGGTTTAAGGTGAGTTAAGTCCGGGGCGTTACTGGTAACGCCCCACATAAAGTGTCTTTACTATCATAAAGTCTACTTAATTACAGGCCGTTGCAATGCAGAGTGCCTCTTGACCTTCTGGTGGTCGAGTGAGTCTTTGTGGTCGAGTCCTTCAAGTTAGTCGAGTGAGTCCCTCGTTGGTCGACTGGAAGGTGACCTCTTCCAAGGGTGTCCTTGAGCAAGGTACTTAGATCAGGTCTGTGACCCTACCCTAGGTACATGACCCCATCAGCAGGCATGCCCCCACCCTCGTGGCTAGGGTGTGGGCCCCCTGGTCTTCATATTTTGCAAGGATTTTTTGTTATTTCCAAAAAGACGTTCCGTGAAGTTTCAGGTCATTTCGAGAACTTTTGTTTCTGCACATAAATAACACCATGGCAATTCTGCTGAAAACAGCGTCAGTCCGGGTTAGTTCCATTCAAATCTTGCAAGTTAGAGTTCAAAACAAGGGCAAAAGTGTTTGGAAAAGTAGATACGACGGAGACATACCACGGGGGGCGAGGGGGAAAGAGACAGAGGGGAGTGCATCTAATAGCAATGGCGCACCACTAAGGGGTGCGCCATAAGTACATCCATAGCAATGGCGCACCACCCAGGGGTGCGCCATAAGTAAAAAAAATTAGTTTCATCTAATAATTTTTTTAGAAAATGACTAATAGCAATGGCGCACCACCGTGGGGTGCGCCATAAGTACATCCATAGCAATGGCGCACCACCCAGGGGTGCGCTATAAGTAACTTTTTTTTAGTTTCATCTAATAATTTTTTAGAAAATGACAATCAAATTTGAAAATATTTATGAATGTGAAAAAATATCATCAATTTTTTTATTTGAAAATATTTTGAATATGAAAAAATATCATCAAATTTGTTATTTGAAAATATCATCATATTTGTTATTTGAAAATATTTGAAAAATATCATAAAAATTGGTGTACCAATGGCGCACCTCCTAGGGGTGCGCCATAAGTACACTGATAGCAATGGAACACCTTCTCCTGGGGCGCCATTAGTAGTTTTTTTAGTTGCATCTAATAATTTTTTAGAAAATGTCAATCAAATTTGAAAACATTTATGAATGTGAAAAAATATCATCAATTTGTTATTTCAAAATATTTATGAATATGAAAAAATATCATCAAATTTGTTATTTCAAAATATCATCAATATTTTTTTGGATTTTTAGTTGCATTCATTTGTGAATTGGTAAAACATTTATGAATATGAAAAAATATCATCAAATTTGAGAAAATATTCATGAATTCAAAAAGTGTCCATGAAATTTAAAAATATTCATGAGTTCAAAAAATATTAACAAATTCAATACTTTTTGTGAGCTAGAAATATCATTGCAATATGTCGAAATACAATCGAGAAATGAAGACTACAATTTAAATACTATCGATCTTAGCTAGCTGTCTTTTCTCAATCTTCTTGCCCTTCTTTTTCGCAAATGGAGTTCTTCTGTTGAACGGACGTCCTTTAGGTAAGGTGGTCCTGCTTCTTCTTGTGGTGTATGGCACTTCATCGTCGTTGTCATGTTCCATCTTCGGGTCGCCGTACTTGTCGAAGTCTGGCTCATTGGCGACTCCATCCATTCCGATGATCTTCCTTTCGCCTCTCCTCACGACAACACGACTGGGCTTTGACGGGTCGGTGATGAAGAAGCATTGGTTCACTTGGGAAGCCAGTACCCATGGCTCATTTTTCGCGGTGACATTTGCGCCCGCGGTCTTGGATTTGACTTCGGGTATAACCATGATGGTGAAATACCAGTATTCTTTTATGACGCTCTTGGCCCATTTGACACGGAACATCGGGACCTTCTCTCTAGCGTAGCTCAGCTCCTAGATCTCCTCGATCCTTCCGTAGTATCTGTCCTTGTCGTTACCGGTGTAGGATTCCATCGTTACCCCGGAGTTCTGATAACCATCGCTCTTCATGTCCTTATCCTCGGTGTAGAATGTGTAGCCGTTGATATCGTACGCCTCATAGGTCATCAGGTTGTGCTCGGCGCCCTATGACAAGGTGAATATGAGTTTTTCTTCCGTGGAAGAATCCTCATGTAAAGGGTACGACAGAAGCTTCTCCTTGAACCAACGCGTGAAACATGAGTTGTGCTCTTTGATTATATCTCCGTCCGTCCACTGTTGGCCTCGGTCATTGTACGCCTTCTCAATAAAGGTTTTGTGCTCTACCACCCAAGGATCGACCACGTCTATGTGTTGTAGCGCGACTAGGTTTGCTCTTTCAAAGTCGGCGAGTCAACCCTCGAAGTCGACATGCATTTCGCGGCGACCATCACGGTGACCCCATCCAGCAAGCCTGCCGAGGTGCCTGTTGACGGGCAGACCAACGGGGTTCTCGATGCCTAGATAATTTGTGCGGTAGGAGATGCACTCTTCGGTCAGAAAGCCCCTGGCTATGCTTCCCTCTGGACGTGACATGTTGTGAACGTATCCTTTGATGACACCATTCATCCTTTCGAAGGGCATCATGCTGTGTAGGAATGTCGGCCCGAGTTGGATGATATACTCCACGATATGGACCAGCAGATGCACCATAACATCGAAGAATGCGGGCGGGAAGTACATCTCAAGATCGCATAGTATCACCACGATCTCTTCCTGTAGCCTTCTGAGTTTCCTCACGCCAACTGACTTCCGAGAGATGACGTCGAAAAAGTTGCATAGGCCAAATAGCGTTTCACGGACGTGCGCGTCCATGATCCCACGGATTGCAACTGGAAGTATCTGCATCATCAGCACATGACAGTCGTCAGACTTCATCCCGCTGAACTTCTGCTTCGCTGAGTCTAGGTATCTGCTTATCTTCCCCGCGTAACTGTAAGAAATTTTTACTCCTATGAGGCAGGTGAAAAACTGCTCGATCTCCTCCCGACTTAGAGTGAAGCACGCGGGAGGGTAGTCATTTCCGGTCTTCTTGGCCTTTTTGCCTTTGCGACAACTTTCCGTGTCCTACTTCGCCTCATCATCATCATCATTAGCGTGAAGCTCCTCCCTGATGCCCATTGATTTCAAGTCTGCCCTTGCTTTCGGCCCATCTTTGGTCCTCTCCGGCATGTTGAGCAGGGTACCAAGCAGACTCTCGCACACGTTCTTCGTGATATGCATGACATCAAGGCTATGAGGCACACAGAGGATCTTCCAGTACGGCAAGTCCCAGAAAACAGACCTTGTTTTCCATATCTTCAGCAGCGGCTCTGGCGCCTTTCGCTTCTTTCCCGGCTCCGGGCACTCTTTCCAATTTTTCAACAGCTTGTCTATTTCCGCGCCGCTCCTCGTACGCGGGCGTTTTCGGGGTTCGGTTTCACCATCAAACAGATCCTTGCATTTTCTCCATGGGTCATTGTCGCGAAGCCACCTTCGATGTCCCATGAACACGGTTTTCGAAGACCCGGGATCTCTATCTAGCTGGTGATACGTTGTGTCATTCATGCACCTGACACATCCAGAAAATCCGTGGACCACCTGCCCCGCGACATACATAACCGAGATAGTCGTGCACCGTCGTGAGCAGTGCGGCTCTTATAGGGAAATATTCTTTCTCTACGGCGTCCCACGTATTGGCTGGCGTTTTCCACATCGTGTCTAGCTCCTCTTTTAGCAGCCCCAGATACAGATTGATGTCGTTCCCTGATTGTTTCGGCCCTTCAATTAGCATACTCATGTGAATGTACTTCCTCTTCATGCATAACCAGGGGGAAGGTTGTACATTCACACAAACACAGGCCAGGTACTATGTGTGCTTCTATGACTGCCAAACGGATTGACTCCATCGGTGCTCGCGCCCAGCACGATGTTCCTTGGAGCATCCCCAAATTCTGGGTGTTCAAAATTCAACGCTTGCCACTGGCTCGCATCCTTAGGGTGACTCAGCATCTTGTCTTTTTTATTTATCTCCGGATCATTTCCGTCATCTTCTCGCTTCTTCTCCTCCCTATCCGCGTGCCAACGCAGGAGCTTTGCTAGCTTAGGGTCCGCGAAATACCACTGCAGATGAGGAGTGATCGGAAAGTACCACACCACTTTTCAAGGAGCTTTCTTCCTCTTCTTGTATCGAGTGACGCCGCACACCGGACATATGGTAGACTCCGCGTGCTCGTCCCGATAAATGATGCAATTGTTCATGGAGACATGGTATTTCACATGCGGTAAATCCAGAGGACACACGATTTTCTTCGCCTCCTCGAAACTGGTCGGGCACTTGTTCCCCTTGGGAAGACGTTCGTGCCAGAATGACATGTTCTCGTCGAAGCATGCGTCGGTAATTTTGTGTTTTATCTTCATCTCCAGAGCCATGAGCGTTACTTTCAGGCGGGTATCCTCGGGCCTGCATCCTTCATACAATGGAGTAACCGCGTCTATCTCCAGTTGATCCATCTTGGCTTTCTCTCGGGCGGCAGCTCTTGCGTTATCCGTCTGCTTGAGAAGCAGCTCTTGAATATGAGGGTCCTGCACCCAGCCCATCGATGGTCCATCGTCGTCTGCTCCGGCATATTCATCTTCATGATCATGCCCTTCGTCTGCTCCGGCATCTTCCTCATCATCATGTCCGGCAACTTCTACATGATGACTGTGTACTGCATCTACTTCGTGATCATGTCCAGGAGATTCTTCGTCTTCTCACCCGCCCTCGCCGTGGTTGTCTTGCTGCCCTTCCTCATTTCTTGCCGGCCCCCCATGGACGACTTCATAATCATCTTCATCACCTTGCCACCGATAGCCATCCATGAAACCACGCAAGAGCAGGTGGTCCCGCACCTGTACGGAATCCGGGTCCATAAGGCTCCTCAGCTTGCATCTTCGACATGGACATCTTATCTCCGTCTCATTCTTTTGAAGCATCTCGGCCTTCACGGAGCTCAAAAACCTATTCACGATGCCTTCGGTCATCGTGCGGACCATGGTCGCCTGCGGGGTAGAGCAAAACGATATTTTAGAACCAAAAACAAATTTGGCATGACTTTGCCTAAAATAGGACCAAAAAGAATTCATAGTGCCAAATTCTCGCCGAAACGGAAATGAATCAACATTCCGGCAAAATATTGGCAACTATCTCATTTCAAATACTGGTACCTGCAAACACAAACATATGCAACACCAGAAACATATGCAACACCACAAACATACGTATATCTAGGCCATAAAAAGTGTATGTGCACGTTGTTGGAGGGAGAAAAAAGTAGATCTACAACATAAAGAAGCTTTCCCCTTACTTACCTATCAAAAAAGAAAATTTAACCACTTAATTTGAGTGAATCTATGGTGCAAATGAGGTGAGGAGGAGGAGGCAGACGAGACAAGTTTGGAGGAGGTGGAGAGAATGAAGTGGGGAAAGTGAGTGTGGTAGGTGGCTGTCCAAAATATCTATCTGGTCTCAGGTTACTAATGGTGCACCACCTAATAATGCGCCATTAGTAACCGTGGTTATTAATGGCGCATTATTAGATGGTGCGCCATTACTATTTTTGCAAAAAAATATAATTGTTAGTAGTGGCGCACCTTGGTTGTGGTGCGCCATTACTATTTTTGCAAAAAAATATAATTGTTAGTAATGGCGCACCTTGGTTGTGGTGCGCACTCTACCCCGGTGCGCCATTACTAGTTTTTTTTAAAAGTAAAAAAAATTGTTAGTAGTGGCGCACGGAGTGTGTGGTGCGCCATTACTAGTTAAAACTAGTAATGGCGCATTGTGCCTTGGTGCGTCATTAGTAGTTTTGGAAAAAAAATTGTTAGTAATGGCGCACCGCGCGTGTGGTGCGCCATTAGTAATGAGGACACTAACGGCGCACCTATATTCGGTGCGCCATTGCTATATAGCAGTGGCGCACCACATATATGGTGCGCCATTAATGTCCATATTAGCTATACCCTTTTTCTAGTAGTGAGGCGGGCGAGGGCGTTCGCTGGGCCGGGTGTCCATGGGGGAAGGTGACGTTGGGGTTGAACCCACCGTGCGCGTCCCCGTCGGCGTAGCCCGGTGAGGGCGTGCATCCTCATGGCTGCGGCGACGGAGAACCAACGCCTTGCTGGCCCCAGGGCGCGTACTGGGCGTGGTTGCCGAGTGGGTTCATCATCCCCGCGCGAGTCGCGTCGGCCTCGGCTTGGTCCGCCGAAGCCGCAGCCGCCGCCCGCGCCGCGTTGTCACGGGCCTTCTTGGCGATCGCCCGGTTCCGCCGGTCGGCGGTGACCGCCCCTCGTCGCTGAACTTCCACCCTCCACTCGGCGTTCGTCATGCTCGGTGGCTTGGACGGCGGTGCCCTCGGCTTCCTCTGCTTCGGCTGGGCGACGGGGGCGGTCGCGGTTGCCGCGGCGCGGGGGGCGGCGTACTTCTTCGGTGGCATGGCGGCGGAGGCATGCGGGAGATTGGCGGGAGGAATGGAGAGAATGGGAGGGAAGTGGGGGAAAAGCAGAATGAAACGGCGGGAAGAGACGCTCGACTCGCCGACGGGGCGGACCCACGCGACCTTTCGCTTGTGCCGGCGCCCTCAGGCGCCCCGCAGTGCGCCAGGTTCGGCCTCGGTCCGCCGGCACCAGTTTCGGTCCGAGCCGACGAAAAACGGACTTCTGGGATGCAACTGGGCTTTTTTTTACGCCGGTGCGGCAAAAATGCATGAGAAGAGTCTGTTGGGGGCGCGGCTAGAGATGCTCTTATGTATGTGTTCAATTTAAGGGCCCAGGGAACATTGATCCGAAGACCTACGCAACAAGCACATATTGTTTAGCCAGTCTGTGATCATCAGGTAACAGGTGGAGATATTTATGAGGATCAAAGACAATATGAGAGAACAATAATCTACAAAACTTAATGGTTTTGGTCTCATGACCTTAATTGTGGAGACGATTATGTCATGACAATGTCGAAGTAGGAGTATAAAGAAAAACGAATCCGGCATGGAGGAGTTCGACCACTGAAGGACAATCCGCCTGTCGAAAAATAATCTACATACTATAATCATGATATGATACAAGGTAACTGAAATTACTGTCGCATTGGCACCCTCGACGAAAATCATGATCCAAAGTTTCTCCGCACTTAATCTCTTTATTGCAGAAAACAGTCTTTACTTTTCGTTGTTTACTTTTAAGTCATTATTATTCTTGCCGCTACAATCATTCCTTTCCACTACTTTGTTTCAAGGGACAATAAAGCCATCTGCATATTTTCAGACAATTACTTCACACAAGACTGGCGATAATTTGTGCGTTACCGAAAAGCCACTCGCAAAGTTTCATTGAGAACGATAACTAGCTAGTGATTACTCGTGTGCTACCCCGACTCAGTACTGAATCCAGAACTGTTTACTCGTGTGCTGCATCAGCAGACTACAGCGTTAATTGGAGGCTAGCTAGTGATTACTTCTGAATAACCAAACACAAACGAATGAAGGGATCAATGAATGACCATGCCTGAGCTGAGTCTGATCAATGTCAGGCGACGAGTTTATTACGGAGGACCGTAGACTAGACGTAGTACGTACTCAACGTCGGGCGGTTCACGCGTAACAAGAAACGAAAGCGATGGCCTCTCTGAACGGAACCGGCCGTGAAAACAAAACTCGGAGCCTCATCATCGGCGGACACTTCCCATCAGACCCCGCCGATCGTATCGTATCAACATAGCATATCGCTATCGATCGGTCAAAGAATACGGGGAATTTGGTGTAAATTCTGCTCATCTTACAAGTTTTACTGGCAGATTTTTTTTTCCAATAGCAGCGGGCACAGCCGCAGCATGAGGAGCCCGCTGCAGCGCTGGATCTGATCCTCCCACAAACTATCACGCCATGACCAAGCAGAAGACACCACAAACTTCGTCACCGGCCGAAAGAACCAGTGACCCAAAACCGCCAAGCATGTTCAGATCCGACAGCCTCCCAAGTCAAGCCACTGACGAAGAGCCGTAGCCGGCACGATGCACACCACCAGAAAAGAATCAACAGGCCGGAAGCACGGGCTGCCACCCCGAAGCTCCAGATCAAGCCGCACTAGGCTGCCACTACGAGCTCGAGCTCCAGCTCCAGATCCGTTGAGGTGCGCCAGCCGCTGGCCCGCCAGAGTGTCGCTGCAATATAGGAGGGAGGCCAAGCCTACCCCACCATGAAGACGCGCCGAGGCGTGCGCAGAGACGTCCTGCCACCGCCGTTAGCCGACGGTGGCTTAGCCCATCGGCGTCCTCCGGCGATGGCGCTCTAACGCGACCCAGTGGTCCTATGACGGTGAATGCGTACGCGGAAGGGGTAGTAGTATAGTGCATGCGAGGTCCTTAGAGCATCTCCAACCGATGTCAAAAAATGCGTCACGCGCTAAAAACCATCTTTTTTTTTCTCTGGAGACAAAAAAACAGCGCTCGAGCAGACGCTATAAAATAGAGCCGCACACTTTAGCGCATGGGTGTGCGCGCGGGCTGCTGCAGGTGGGACCATCGGATTAGGCGCCGTGTTTTTGTGCAATGAAAAACCTCTTCGTCACTCCGGCACGCAGAAAGACTATTTTAGCGCTGTAAAAAAATTATACCACGCCGAGGCGAAGCACGCCTGTTGAAGATGCTCAGAGAGAGAGAGAGAGAGCGCACTTGATACTTGAGCGAATGTCTTTCCGAAAAACTCTGATAAGGATTCACTATGGACGCGGACGAGGAGGGCATGGCGACGTACCCCCTAGAATCAGAGTCACTCGTAGTTAGTTCGGGATTGGTGCAGGTTTTCGTTAATTGGCACTGAGACTTAGGACGACCATGCTAAGCTTGTTTGTGACGAGGACGACCAGACCAGGACGTCGATGACTTATTACCGGTGACGATGACGACCAGGACGCTGGTGGCCGCGGGCATGCAGTACATGGAGTCATTGACCAGGGCAGACGCGGTGCATAGGACGCAAAAAACAACGACGAACAAGTGTAGCACAAGATTGGGGAAGAAGTGCAGGAGCTGTAGAAAAGGATTTGGGGAGGGAAGAAGTTGTGTCCTGGGAAAGAAGGGTTGGTGGGGAGAGGAGAGGGGTGGGAGGCATGTGAGCATTGATTGTTTGTCCTCTAGGTGGTTGGCCGGTTGTGCCAGTGCTATCTGACAATGTCAGGACATAAGTACATGCATTAATACGGGAAAAGCATGTGAGAGACACATGGCGTAATACAAACTGGTTAATATTGGTAAAAACTTTTGCATCTCAAAAAGTTAACAAAAAGCAGTGCGTAGCCAGACTCAAACCCGCGACTAATGTCTGGGGATACAACACCTTTGCCACTGGGCCATGATAAGTTCTCTGTTTAGAGCACAGATGCAGCTTATTTAACTACAAAGTGAGCCTTTAAATTCAAAATTTTCAAAAAACTCGGGATTTTTTGCTCGGTATGAGTGTTTATCGTGGGGGAGCGGTAAACGCGGTAACCGAATATCTCGAGCGGTTACCAAAACCATGGTGTATATAGCAGCGGAGGGCCACATATCCGGGTCACACTGTTTTTATGGGCCCGGCTGATATGTAGTTCCTGTTTGGGCCGCCAAAAAGGCAAAACCCGCATATCAGCTGGAATTTCCTGGGCCGAGGGCCTTTTTATGGGATCTGCTAGTAATGCTCCTCTAACACATTTCCCTAATTCGACCACGCACTTTTTTTCTTCAAGAGTATGCCAATGGTCTACTGTATTTTTATAAAAAGGCAGAAAGTTATGTACAAGATCCCTGACGAGATGCCAACAAGTCATAGGGAGAACCCACACCAGCGCCTGCATTAGTTTTCACCTATCACTAAAAGGCTACTCTCTCGCGAAAGGATCTAGAGCACCGACTCCGCCTAGACCGCCTTTCTCCACTCGTCTGTTTCTTCTAGTATCTCTGTCTTAAGTTGCAACGCTGTTCTCTACCTTAATATGTTGTTGAACACTCACGCATTGCGCTGTTTCCAAAGGGACCACACAATTAGAATTTTAACGGAATCGAAGCCTCTCCTCATCTTTCCTTTTAAGCGCATCCTCTGGCTTAGCCACCACTGCAAGAAAGTAACATCCGTGGGCGGAACCTGTATGGTGATTCTCCATGTGTGGAAGCAGGATCCCAGAAGTCCGTTTTTCGTCGGCTCGGACCGAAACTGGTGCCGGCGGACCGAGGCCGAACCTGGCGCACTGCAGGGCGCCTGAGGGCGCCGGCACAAGCGAAAGGTCGCGTGGGTCCGCCCCGTCGGCGAGTTGAGCGTCTCTTCCCGCCGTTTCATTCTGCTTTTCCCCCACTTCCCTCCCATTCTCTCCATTCCTCCCGCCAATCTCCCGCATGCCTCCGCCGCCATGCCACCGAAGAAGTACGCCGCCCCCCGCGCCGCGGCAACCGCGACCGCCCCCGTCGCCCAGCCGAAGCAGAGGAAGCCGAGGGCGCCGCCGTCCAAGCCACCGAGCATGACGAACGCCGAGTGAAGGGTGGAAGTTCAGCGACGAGGGGCGGTCACCGCCGACCGGCGGAACCGGGCGATCGCCAAGAAGGCCCGTGACAACGCGGCACGGGAGGCGGCTGCGGCTTCGGCGGACCAAGCCGAGGCCGACGCAACTCGCGCGGGGATGATGAACCCACTCGGCAACCACGCCCAGTACGCGCCCTGGGGCCAGCAAGGCGTTGGTTCTCCGTCGCCGCAGCCATGAGGATGCACGCCCTCACCGGGCTACGCCGACGGGGACGCGCACGGTGGGTTCAACCCCAATGTCACCTTCCCCATGGACACCCGGTCCAGCGAACGCCCTCGCCCGCCTCACTACTAGAAAAAGGGCTATAACTAATATGGACATTAATGGCGCACCATATATGTGGTGCGCCACTGCTATATAGCAGTGGCGCACCGGATACAGGTGCGCCGTTAATGTCCTCATTACTAATGGCGCACCACACACGCGGTGCACCTGTATGGTGATTCTCCATGTGTGGAAGCAGGAACCTGTGGCATTCCTGCTTCCACACATGGAGAATCACCATACAGGCGTGCCTCGTGCTGGGCTCCAACCTCCGTGGGATGCAGGTGGTCGCCGACCGGCTCGGCGTGCCGACGCTGGTGCTGCGTACGGCCGGCGCGGCCTGCCTCGTCGCCTTCATGGCCTTCTCGGCGCTCTGCGACAAGGGCCTCCTCCCACCACAAGGTACATCCCTCTACCTGACAAACAAACGGAGGTACTGTTATGAGATCATCTCGATGGTTTGATAATCTCACACGTTTAATTTACCTTTCCCCCCCTTGGGATTGTTCAGTTGGACGTTTAACACATAGTATAACTACAAATTGAAGGAAACATTTTTTTTCATGGAACACCATATAAATCCTGCATATGTGAAATATATTGTGTTAAATATTCATTAAGTGAAAAGACTTATGGCATCCTAGTTTTCAGACGAACTCCATGTTGTGCATAAATAGTTAGAATCGGCAATATTACATATTTGTTGGTATATTATTGTATCAAAATTAACTTAAAACTGAGCAAAGCAAATATTTACAAACTAGCAATTTGATATTCCATTAATAACAATTAATATATAACGACGGAGATAAATTATAGTTGATGCGAAGAACATGGACGTCACAATATTGAAAAACGCTTTGAGTCAGTGAAATAAACTGTTTAGCGAGTTAGTTGAGTGTACACCAGCAAACACATCACATTAAATGGAGAGGCGACATAGAAATTTAG
Organism: Triticum aestivum; assembly: GCF_018294505.1. Classification (NCBI taxonomy): domain Eukaryota; kingdom Viridiplantae; phylum Streptophyta; class Magnoliopsida; order Poales; family Poaceae; genus Triticum; species Triticum aestivum. Next base: position 728,576,322 of record NC_057800.1, on the reverse strand, counting down.
GGGGGGGGGGGGGGGGTATCATGTTGAGTCATGTCAATCATCTGGATGCATGTCATTTCTTTTTCTTTACTAAATTCATTTATGTAGTTTCCCGATGTTGAGTCATGTCAATTTATTTTATATCCTTTTTGCGGGATTCATGTTGAGTCATGTTGAGTCATGTTGTTGAGTCATGTCAATCATCTGGATGCATGTCATTTCTTTTTCTTTACTAAATTCATTTATGTAGTTTCCCGATGTTGAGTCATGTCAATTTATTTTATATCCTTTTTGCGGGATTTGTTTTATATTGACGTTCGTGTTATTTTCTACAATGCTTTAGGATGAGTTTTGGATAGTTAGAAAAGTTTTCATGGACAGTTTGGTGTTGTCGGAGACATTTTTCATTTGATACATGGAGCATTGTTGAGAATTAACAACACATTTTATAACTCAAGCCAACCATTATTTTTTAAACCCTCAAATATATTCATGTAATAGTTGAAACATTCTTGAATTAGAAGAATATTTTTTTACCTAAAGTCTTAATAGTGCAGCTGGCTCATGCTTTAAAATGGAAAGAAAAACATACTTGTCCCGACTTATACCAAAATTAGTACTCCACCATATAAAGTTGTACTAAAATCAGCGACAATTAATATGAATCGGAGAGAGTAATAAATTTGGCCTAACGTGGTTCTAAATATGCATGGCCACATGAACATGCAGGCACACAAGATGTACATGGGTTACCACAGTGAAGTGCTATGTCTTCACATGCATTTAATTATGTTTGTAAAAAGATATAAATTTTGAATATAATATCAAGAATTAGATCCGCTTTCAATATTGAAACTCTCACGGCAAGCTCTACAAAACTAGGTATCATACGTGTATGTTTTGATGAACTTTGTTCTGTGCAACCTTTGGGCTCCAGGAACCAATGTAAATACTGTAGAAACCAACTTTAGTGTCACATTGATTGCTAGACAGATGGCTGGGGAATTATTATTTTTTTGAAAAGGAGGATGTACCCTCGACCTCTGCATCTAGATGATGCATGCAGCTATATTATTAATTATTCATAAAGATCATACAAGGTGATACATCAATAAGCCTGAAATCACCATCTTGGCAACGCTGTTGTTACTCCTATCCCCTTGATGAAGGTGTGCCGAATGTCCGGGCTTAATATCAAACAGACATCACACCAAAAACCTAACATCTAAAGCCGGGTGTCCCATCCAAGCCACTACCTGGATTGGGTCCCACATCGGTCCGGCACACTCCCAGTGAGCACCGCACGCTGCAAGGACCGTCACCTCCATCTTCCATCGATCCATCCTCAAAGCAGAACTGATGCACCGACCTTGCCAGGCCTCTCTGCCATCAACACCACCATGACGCCAGACAAGTTCCTCCTCGTGCGCGAGTCAAGATGGTTTGGAAAATATATGAAGTTACATATCTCACTCGTAGGATAGCCCGGATGAGGTGCCAACACTGAAATTGTACATCCACGGTTGGGGAGAAAGTTTGCAAATCAACTGCTATCCAGTTAGTCCGGACAGGAGACGAAGCACATATCCTATGTTGCAGGGAAATTTGGAAAGAAAACATAAAGAAACAATAAAAAAATCAGAAAACCCGAAAGCAAGCACCAACTGAATGGGAAATATAGAACAATTCCACCAAATGCAAGTCCCAAGAATGAGTTGTAAAAGAAATATAGATGTCACATTGAGTTGAGTGCGATTGCATGCAAAAGTAGTAACGTATGGATAAAAACAACTGACATTTTGGAGTGACTAGCATTGATATGGAAGCAAGCAAATCAAAGTAAACATAAAAGTGGCTTCCTCGATGTGGACGAATGACTCTACATGGTAAGCACTCCCAAAATCCGACGCGTTTCTTGTTGCCTTAAGATGTGTGTGCAACGGGGAAATACTCATTGGTTCCTAGAAGTATATACACCCTATATATGGAGAAATAATAATTACAGAAAGAGTAAAAAAAGTTCAGAAGTTTTTTGAATAAACTTGACTTATTTTGTACCAGTATATAAATTTTCGCAAATAAAAACACGGCATTGATTTGAGGGCAAAAATACAAAAAAATGTTGGTATATACAAGTCACTATTCACATTATGTTGACCGAATTGTTTTTTTTTACCCTGAGGTCAACGGGGTTTTTCTTTCATGGGTTTTTTTACAAGCACAATGTAAGATCAAGTTTATTCCAAAAATATTTGAGAATGTTTTTTCTTTTTTTTACCTATAAAGTGTATATACACACCTATGGACCAAACGGTCCGCCCCCAAGGCAAACCGCACTATACGTCGCGCTATATCTGTGCGAGAGGTCGGCACATCTCCGGATGGGATCTTCTACAGTACCACGATGCTCCTAATAAATGCAACTTTTTTTTGAGTAACCTAATAAATGCAACCTGTCTGGCAATGCTAGCTTTTGTACAAGTAACTTTTCGAAAGTGGACTGTAAAAACTAAACTCTGATTGAAATATGTTCTGGATTTTTCTAAGTAATTAATAAATATTTCGTAGCTTTTTTACAGTTAGTTTTTCAAACTGGACCGTAAAAACTAACGCTGATGGTAATATGTTCTAGAATATATTATCTAATCAATAGTTTTTGTAATGATTATTTTTCCGGAAATAAACTGTTACTGTACTGGTGTGTACACTCGAGCAAGGGGCGGTGCCTACCGACATATAGTTATCAAACTCCCCTTTCCCCTCCTCCTCAGACGGCCCCGCGGAAGGTAGTGGAGGAACCCTAGCCATCTGCTGCCTCTCCACTTCCCCTCCCCTCCTTCCCCATCCACCGCTGCTAGAGGCGGCGACCAGGCGAAGCCCGGCCGGCGCCGGTGCCGGCGGGGATTCCTCATCCCCTCGTGCGGCAGTGGCTAGTGCAGGCCGGCGTCTTCATGCCCGGGCGCTACGATGCACGGTCATGGAGACGCGGTAGCAGGTCTGTGTTTCAACGGCCCAAGGTCTTCCCTGCGGCGTGGTGGGCTGTGCTGGGTTGGGGCGTGCCCTGCCATGCGCTGGCGGCAGCTGATGCGACTGCGGCCAGTTCCGGCAAGCGGCGCGGGCTGGGGCCCGTTGGGACAACTTGGGTCCCGGTTGGCTGTCTCTAAAGTGCTCGGTGGAGGTGGTGACGTGGTGGAGGTGGAGTTCATGCGGTGGGCATGTGACGATCTCCTCCTAGGGCTTGCCACGTCCGGTGTGCTAGGTTGTGTGGTGGCCCTCGATGGTGGCACAGCAGTGGCAGAGCATGCTGTGGGAGCGTTTGGAGGTGATGGCGATTGGCCTCCAGAGGTGCTAGCTGCCATTGGGCGGCCGGAGGTGCCGGATGCCGCGGTGGTCTTCCCATCTATTTTTGCGCAGGCAGATCTGATGGGGCGACGCCTGCCCCTCCTAGTAGTGTAGGCTGGCAGTTGGCCGATGGCGCGAGCTGGCCCGCCGGGACAGGGGTTGACACTGGTCCCCCTGATCGGGGAAGGTTGTTCCTTGTGCTTGCTCCGGTCACCTCCGGCCATGTTGCAGCGGAGTTCCGTGGGTTGCTTGGGGGTGGCGTCTGCTTGTTATGGCGTCGATGTAGCCATCGTCCTTGGATGCCGTGGCGGCGGCCTCGAAAGGTGGGCTTTGCTCTCCGACGAGCTCCGTAGTGGTGGTGGCGGCTTCAACTCTTGGTTGTGTGGGCGGCAAGAGGAGTAGCGGCGGAAGGCTTTGGTCTGTTCTCTTGCAGCGGGGGTGGTGGCGCTGAAATCTGATTTGGATGGGATGATCTTCGTCACAGTGGTTGTCTGGTGTCTCCTGGTAGGGCAGAGGAGTTCCCAAGTGAAACCTTTGTGCTTTGGCGCCGACGACAGCGACGCCTTGGGGTGTCATTATCCTCTTGAGGACGTTCTCGCGGGCCTCTTCCCTATACCAGCAGGGTTTCGGATGAAAATCCATGTCCGCGGACTCGGCACCGGCGACGCTTGGCGCCGTAACCCTCTTAAGGGCGTTGTCGTGGAGCTATGACACCGGCTGTCGGGTCATGGCGATGTATTAGGACGTTTATGTTGTATGTTTATATTTGTTTTGTCACTATCATATATCATTCGACCGTGTACTTTGTTGTGTTGTTCGCTTTATTTATAAAACGCAGCGAAAGGCTATTTCGAGACATATAGTTATCAGTTATTTTGCGTGACTAAGTGAGATCCAGTGAAAACTAGCGTATTGATCATCAATCGTCCTGATTTATTGGTCCCCTTCGCATTTTGTGCTAAATTTTGACACTAAATTGAACTAAGAAAATGTTAATGCTAACCAAAAACAATATCTTTGGAAACTATGTTCAATCCAACAATATAATTTATGATGACATGCATTACTATTTTCATAGTTGAATCTATGATCAAAATTTAGCATAAAATACTAAGGCGGCCAATAAATCGGGACGTGTAGTAATAGGTGACGTACTGTTCTGTCGGTGGAGATTAAGTATAGAAAAAAAATCCATCTGGGTGTCATGCCCTGTAGCTTCAATTTTTTTTTAGTTCCGGCTTGTGTAAGTGGATTGGATGAGTAATTATGTTGACGTGACATTTTCAGGTGATATAGTTGCGTCATAACCGTGGTTGGAATATCATTATTAGAATAATTGTACTAACAAATGCTACTCCGTCCGTTCCTTTCTGTCCAAGCTGTCTAAATGGGGAGCCCTAGGAATCAGACTACTGATAATGAGTTTCCCATCAGATTGTTGGCTAGTATTCGTGACACGGAAGTAATATATGAAAAAGGTTCTAGCACTTCAATTCGTTTTGCTTCTATTTCAATAGCAAGTTTGTTTTCATATCAACCGGTGAAATTTTTGTCTAGAGCAACCATATTTTGTTTATACTGCAGATATTATTTTGCTTCGAATGACCATAGAACTGTCTCCAGTGTAACAATAAAATGCTTCCAACAATACACACACACATATATATGATTCCATCAAACTCTTTTTTTACCATTGTTACTGAAGGTTTCAAAGCAAATTACATTGGGACTTTGCTTCCATAGAATTCGGTATTTACGTCCGAAGAAATGGGAATTTTCTTCCAAAGAATTCGGCATTTGCGTCCAAAGAGACAAGAATTTGCTTCCAAAGAATTTGGTATTTGTGTCCGAAGAAATAGGAATTAGCTTCCAAACAAATTTGGTATTTGCATCAAAAGAAATGAGAATCTGCTTGCAAAGAATTTGGAACTTGCATCTAAAACAAAATGAGGATTTGCTTCCATATACAACAAAAATGATGCACATATGACCAGTTTTTGCATCACTTGGGCACAATGCATACGCCATGCTTCCAAAGATACACATTTTGCTTCTAAATCATTACGATACTATTTTCATATATCAGAGAATTGCTTCCATATTTATATAGATTTGTTTCCATCAAAAAGGAAAACATATATTTCAAACTACATATGATATGTTTCCACAAATGTTGAACATTTGTCTCAGTTAAACGAAGATTCGTTTCCATGGTGATCACGAAGCACTACACTGTCCATGGCAGTGGCACGATCGACAAGCATAAGTGCGACGACATTGTCTCTGTCACCATGGCCTTGTGGAAAGACGTGATGCATCTTACTACCTTCCTGCAATGCGAGATATAATCATGCGAAGGAGTTAACAAAATTTGATAAACAAATCCAAGAACGATGGAGAAGAACTCTACAACTCATAAAATAATCAAAATGTCCCAATGGAAAAAGAACAATACAAACTATGCTTTCTCCATTCATTCCTGATGAATTAATGATATAAATGCAATCCAGTTCAAGCCAGTGCATCAATGGAAACTCACATGTGCTTCACCCGCGTCACCTAGCTTTGGCATGTGGTGCTGACTTGCTGAGATGCAATATCACCTGGTAATCCACCCTCCTGTATGGCGTGAGAGCCTGCCCCTGTTGGCCTTGTTTCCAATCTAAGCCGGCGATCAGGCGAGGTGGATTGGAGGCCAAAACCGTAGGTGTAGCCGGGCCGATCCTGGCAGAGTTAAGCATGGCGACGAGAGAGGTTACGAGCTCGCCGACGAGCAGGTTAGTGGGTCAGCCTCTGCAAAGCTGCCGGACGAGATGGCACACCGACGAGGTGGAGCGGAGGCCGCAGACGGGTGGATCTGAAATTCGTGCTACCGAGAGGAGAGTCATCCAGGGGCATGGCGAGCTTGGAGATGTGCAGAAGAGATGGGAGAGTTATTTCAGGCGATTAATTTAAGAAGAGATTATAGGGTGTGGGCCAGAAAATCAGATGATTAGTATCGGGTTTGATTTCAGGGCATCTCTCAGCAATGACATTAAAATACAATTCAAGGTCATCCGACGAGTCTGAAGAATGCTTCTCAACAGACGTATGTAGGAAATTGTTTCCCTATATAAAACGTGTTATAAAAGTAAACCGAGGAATAGTATATTTAGTTTCGTATAAATAGTTACATGATAGCTTTTGGGCGGTACAGAATTATTAGGGCCAGCTAAAATGATTTTATAAGTATACACTGAGCTAGTACATACTACGAGCGAGCAGACAGGTTCGTAATTTTTTTACTGCGTGCTGGGGACTAGTGAGGAAGGGAGAGGAAGCACAGGACATGATTTGACAGCAGTAGTTGGCAGTTGAGAGAGCATGCTCTGGCATTGACAACATAACTTGCAGGTGGGTCCCGCACATGGTTTTAACTTTTGGAGAGGTTTTCGATGGAATTCACTTAATTTCAATAATTTCGGTAGATATTGAAATATTTATCTTTCGGTCAAAATATTTCAACAATTTCAGCAGTACACAGGAATTCAAATACTTCTCAAAATATTTTCAAGTATTTCTAAACATTGAATTGAATTTCAAGTGAATATTTCTGTACTTTGGTCAGAATGCAAACTAATATCACTGAAATTCATTTCGGTTGGTGCTGAAACAAGTCTGAAATTGGAAGTGAAAACCATGGCCCCGCACACTTGGTACATGTGAGTGGCTTCAAAATATGAGTGGTTAAATGATTTCGTGGTTCGAATACGACACAAAGGCGAATTATACATAATATAGTGGATGCACGGATCTTGAGAGGATTGTTGGTTGGATTTCATGGGGCAGTGCACCCGAGTGCAGTGGGGTCTTTCTCTAGCCACCTCTTAGGCTAGTCATAGTGGGAATAACTTAGCTAGTAACATAGCGCATATTTTGAGAAATTTTTGTTTATGTAACAAGTAATTAATGAGAGGTGGTAACATAATATGTTACTGTAACATAACGCTTTCCAAGACAAGATGAGTCTATAAGCTAATAAATGAAGTCATCTATGATACTACTAGTATGTTACTTTGCATTATGAAGATAGTAACTTAGAGTAGTGTCATATGCATGACACTAGTCTAAGTTACTCCCCACTATGACCAGCCTTACTATATAAGTTTTGTAAACATGCATTACTACTCGCATTCACATATGCATGCCACCGCACACAACCACAATCACAATCTCAATCACAATTCATTAATAACTAGGCATACATATTTATGGTTCTAGTTTCCTACTAATGCATATGCATCCTCACTATGTCACCTGGTGGTTGAGCATTTTCTTACCAAAATTTCAGACCATTCACAACTCAACATGCCACTGGATGATCTCCAACCACTCCGGGTGCGAGACATGGTCTTCTCAAACACAATTCCACATGAAACAATCTCCACTAGTCTAGAACGCATCGTGGAATCAGTAAGGTGTTCTTCTGGTGTCATCTTCAGCACATTCTATGACCTCGAAGATGCTGAGCTCCAAAAGGTCAGTGATAGCATGGGTGTCCCAGTGTACGCGATTGGTCCGCTTCACAAGATATCTTCAGGTACCCAGAGCAGCCTGCTAGCTCCTGATCGAACTTGTTTGGACTGGCTGGACAAGCAGGAGGAAGAGTCTGTTTTGTTCGTGAGCTTTGGGAGCCTGGCGTCGATGGACCAGGAAGAGCTAATGGAGACTGCATTGGGCTTAGCCAATAGCCGCATTCCATTTCTTTGGGTGATCAGGCATGACTTGCTTCATGATTCGGAGAAGGTAGGCCTACCTGATGGCTTTGAGGTAGAGACACGAGGTAGGGGAATGGTGGTGAGCTGGGCCCCACAACAAGAAGTTCTTGGGCACCAGGCGGTTGGTGGATTTTGGACCCATAATGGCTGGAACTCGACATTGGAGAGCATAAGTGAGGGTGTTCCAATGCTATGTAGACCCCATTTCGCCGACTAGATGATAAATGCAAGGTATGTCCAGGAGGTGTGGAAGATAGGATTTGAGTTAGATGGTAAATTGGAGAGGGGGGAGTGAAGGAAATATGCCCTAGAGGCAATAATAAAGTTATTATTTATTTCCTTATATCATGATAAATGTGTATTATTCATGCTATAATTGTATTAACCGGAAACATAATACATGTGTGAATACATAGACAAACAGAGTGTCACTAGTATGCCTCTACTTGACTAGCTCGTTAATCAAAGATGGTTATGTTTCCTAACCATGAACAAGGAGTTGTTATTTGATTAACGAGATCACATCATTAGGTGAATGATCTGATTGACATGACCCATTCCATTAGCTTAGCACCCGATCGTTTAGTATGTTGCTATTGCTTTCTTCATGACTTATACATGTTCCTATGACTATGAGATTATGCAACTCCCGTTTGCCGGAGGAACACTTTGTGTGCTACCAAACGTCACAACGTAAATGGGTGATTATAAAGGTGCTCTATAGGTGTCTCCAAAGGCACATGTTGGGTTGGCGTATTTCGAGATTAGGATTTGTCACTCCGATTGTCGGAGAGGTATCTCTGGGCCCACTCGGTAATGCACATCACATAAGCCTTGCAAGCATTGCCACTAATGAGTTAGTTGCGAGATGATGTATTACGAAACGAGTAAAGAGACTTGCCGGTAACGAGATTGAACTAGGTATTGAGATACCGACGATCGAATCTCGGGCAAGTAACATACCGATGACAAAGGGAACAACGTATGTTGTTATGCGGTCTGACCAATAAAGATCTTCGTAGAATATGTAGGAGCCAATATGAGCATCCAGGTTCCGCTATTAGTTATTGACCGGAAACGTGTCTCGGTCATGTCTACATTGTTCTCGAACCCGTAGGGTCCGCACGCTTAAGGTTTTGATGACAGTTATATTATGAGTTTTGATGTACCGAAGTTAGTTCGGAGTCCCGGATGTGATCACGGACATGACGAGGAGTCTCGAAATGGTCGAGACGTAAAGATTGATATATTGGACAGCTATATTCGGACACCGGAAGTGTTCCGGGTGATTTCGGAGAAAACTGGAGAGCCGGAGGGTTACCGGAACCCCCCCGGGAGAAGTAATGGGCCATATGGGCCTTAGCGGAGAGAGAGAGGGGCAGCCAGAGGTGGGCTGCACGCCTCCTCCCCCTGGTCCGAATTGGACTAGGAGAGGGGGGGCGGCGCCCCCCCTTTCCCTCTCCCTCCCCACTTCTTTTCCCCTCCTAGTAGGAGTCCTACTCCTACTAGGAGGAGGACTCCTCCTGGCGTGCCTATAGGGGCCGGCCGGCCTCCTCCCCTTGCTCCTTTATATACGGGGGCAGGGGGGCACCCCTAGACACACAAGTTGATCTTCGTGATCGTTCCTTAGCCGTGTGCGGTGCCCCCCTCCACCATATTCCACCTCGGTCATATTGTAGCGGTGCTTAGGCGAAGCCCTGCGACGGTCGTACATCAAGATCGTCACCACGCCGTCGTGCTGACGGAACTCTTCCCCGACACTTTGCTGGATCGGAATCCGGGGATGGTCATCGAGCTGAACGTGTGCTAGAACTCGGAGGTGCCGTAGTTTCGGTGCTTGATCGGTCGGGCCGTGGAGACGTACGACTACATCAACCAAACGCTTCCGTTGTCGATCTACAAGGGTACGTAGATCACACTCTCCCCTATCGTTGCTATGCATCACCATGATCTTGCGTGTGCGTAGGAAATTTTTTGAAATTACTACGTTCCCCAACAGTGGCATCCGAGCCTAGGTTTTATGTGTTGATGTTATATGCACGAGTAGAACACAAGTGAGTTGTGGGCGATATAAGTCATACTGCTTACCAGCATGTCATACTTTGGTTCGGCGGTATTGTTGGACGAAGCGGCCCGGACCGACATTACGCGTACGCTTACGCGAGACCGGTTCTCCCGGCGTGCTTTGCACATAGGTGGCTTGCGGGTGATAGTTTCTCCAACTTTAGTTAAACCGGGTGTGGCTACGTCCGGTCCTTGCGAAGGTTAAAACAGCACCAACTTGACAAACTATCGTTGTGGTTTTGATGCGTAGGTAAGATTGGTTCTTTCTTAAGCCCGTAGCAGCTACGTAAAACTTGCAACAGCAAAGTAGAGGACGTCTAACTTGTTTTTGCAGGGCATGTTGTGATGTGATATGGTCAAGACATGATGCTAAATTTTATTGTATGAGATGATCATGTTTTGTAACCGAGTTATCGGCAACTGGCAGGAGCCATATGGTTGTCGCTTTATTGTATGCAATGCAATCGCGCTGTAATGCTTTACTTTATCACTAAGCGGTAGCGATAGTCGTGGAAGCATAAGATTGGCGAGACGACAATGATGCTATGATGGAGATCAAGGTGTCGCGCCGGTGACGATGGTGATCACGACGGTGCTTCGAAGATGGAGATCACAAGCACAAGATGATGATGGCCATATCATATCACTTATATTGATTGCATGTGATGTTTATCTTTTATGCATCTTATCTTGCTTTGATTGACGGTAGCATTATAAGATGATCTCTCACTAATTATCAAGAAGTGTTCTCCCTGAGTATGCACCGTTGCGAAAGTTCTTCGTGCTGAGACACCACGTGATGATCGGGTGTGATAGGCTCTACGTTCAAATACAACGGGTGCAAAACAGTTGCACACGCGGATTACTCAGGTTATACTTGACGAGCCAAGCATATACATATATGGCCTCGGAACACGGAGATCGAAAGGTCGAGCGTGAATCATATAGTAGATATGATCAACATAGTGATGTTCACCAATGAAACTACTCCATCTCACGTGATGATCGGACATGGTTTAGTTGATTTGGATCACGTAATCACTTAGAGGATTAGAGGGATGTCTATCTAAGTGGGAGTTCTTAAAGTAAATTATTTGAACCTAAATTTATCATAAAACTTAGTACCTGATAGTATCTTGCTTGTTTATGCTTGATTGTAGATAGATGGCTCGTGATGTTGTTCCGTTGAATTTTAATGCGTTCCTTGAGAAAGCAAAGTTGAAAGATGATGGTAGCAATTACACGGACTGGGTCCGTAACTTGAGGATTATCCTCATTGCTGCACAGAAGAATTACGTCATGGAAGCACCACTGGGTGCCAGGCCTGCTGCTGGAGCAACACCAGATGTTATGAACGTCTAGCAGAGCAAAGCTGATGACTACTCGATAGTTCAGTGTGCCATGCTTTACGGCTTAGAATCGGGACTTCAACGATGTTTTGAACGGCATGGAGCATATGAGATGTTCCAGGAGTTGAAGTTAATATTTCAAGCAAATGCCCGGGTTGAGAGATATGAAGTCTCCAATAAGTTCTATAGCTGCAAGATGGAGGAGAACAGTTCTGTCAGTGAGCATATACTCAAAATGTCTGGGTATAATAATCACTTGATTCAATTGGGAGTTAATCTTTCAGATGATTGCGTCATTGACAGAATTCTCCAATCACTGCCACCAAGCTACAAGAGCTTCGTGATGAACTATAATATGCAAGGGATGAATAAGACTATTCCCGAGCTCTTCGAAATGCTAAAAGCTGCGGAGGTAGAAATCAAGAAAGAGCATCAAGTGTTGATGGTCAACAAGACCACTAGTTTCAAGAAAAAGGGCAAAGGGAAGAAGAAAGGGAACTTAAAAAAAACGGCAAGCAAGTTGCTATTCAAGAGAAGATACCCAAACCTGGACCTAAGCCTGAAACTGAGTGCTTCTACTGCAAGCAGACTGGTCACTGGAAGCGGAACTGCCCCAAGTATTTGGCGGATAAGAAGGATGGCAAGGTGAACAAAGGTATATGTGATATACATGTTATTGATGTGTACCTTACTAATGCTCGCAGTAGCACCTGGGTATTTGATACTGGTTCTGTTGCTAATATTTGCAACTCGAAATAGGAACTACGGATTAAGCGAAGATTGGCTAAGGAAGAGGTGACGATGCGCGTGGGAAACGGTTCCAAAGTCGATGTGATCGCAGTCGGCACGCTACCTCTACATCTACCTTCGGGATTAATATTAGACCTAAATAATTGTTATTTTGGTGCCAGCGTTAAGCATGAACATTATATCTGGATCTTGTTTGATGCGAGATGGTTATTCATTTAATTATGAGAATAATGGTTGTTCTATTTATATGAGTAATATCTTTTATGGTCATGCACCCTTAAAGAGTGGTCTATTTTTATTGAATCTCGATAGTAGTGACACACATATTCATAGTGTTGAAGCCAAAAGATGCAGAGTTGATAATGATAGTGCAACTTATTTGTGGCACTGCCGTTTAGGTCATATCGATGTAAAGCACATGAAGAAACTCCATACTGATGGACTTTTGGAACCACTTGATTATGAATCACTTGGTACTTGCGAACCGTGCCTCATGGGCAATATGACTAAAACACCGTTCTCCGGTACTATGGAGAGAGCAACGGATTTATTGGAAATCATACATACAGATGTATGTGGTCCGATGAATATTGAGGCTCGTGGCGGATATCGTTATTTTCTCACCTTCACAGATGACTTAAGCAGATATGGGTATATCTACTTAATGAAACATAAGTCTGAAACGTTTGAAAAGTTCAAAGAATTTCAGAGTGAAGTTGAAAATCATCGTAACAAGAAAATAAAGTTTCTATGATCTGATCGTGGAGGAGAATATTTGAGTTACGAGTTTGGTGTACATTTGAAAAATTGTGGAATAGTTTCGCAGCTCACGCCATCCGGAACACCACAGCGTAATGGTGTGTCCGAACGTCGTAATCGTACATTACTAGATATGGTGCGATCTATGATGTCTCTTACTGATTTACCGCTATCGTTTTGGGGACACGCTCTAGAGACGGCCGCATTCACGTTAAATAGGGCACCATCCAAATCCGTTGAGACGACGCCTTATGAACTGTGGTTTGGCAAGAAACCAAAGTTGTCGTTCCTGGAAGTTTGGGGCTGCGATGCTTATGTGAAAAAGCTTCAACCTAATAAGCTCGAGCCCAAATCGGAGAAATGTGTCTTCATAGGATATCCAAAGGAAACTATTGGATACACCTTCTATCACAGATCCGAAGGCAAAACTTTTGTTGCTAAGTTCGGAAACTTTCTAGAGAAGGAGTTTCTCTCGAAAGAAGTGAGTGGGAGGAAAGTAGAACTTGACGAGGTAACTGTACCTGCTCCCTTATTGGAAAGTAGTGCATCACAGAAAACTGTTTCTGTGACACCTACACCAGTTAGTTAGGAAGCTAATGATGATGATCATGAAACTTCAGAACAAGATACTACTGAACCTCGTAGATCAACCAGAGTGAGATCCGCGCCAGAGTGGTACGGTAATCCTATTCTGGAAGTCATGCTACTAGATCATGATGAACCTACGAACTATGAAGAAGCGATGGTGAGACCAGATTCCGCAAAATGGCTTGAAGCCATGAAATCTGAGATGGGATCCATGTATGAGAACAAAGTATGGACTTTGGTTGACTTGCCTGATGATCGGCAAGCAATTGAGAATAAATGGATCTTCAAGAAGAAGACTGACGCTAACGGTAATATTACTGTCTACAAAGCTCGACTTGTCGGAAAAGGTTTTCGGCAAGTTCAAGGGATTGACTACGATGAGACCTTCTCACCCGTAGCGATGCTTAAGTCTGTCTGAATCATGTTAGCAATTGCCGCATTTTATGATTATGAAATTTGGCAGATGGATGTCAAAACTGCATTCCTGAATGGATTTTTGGAAGAAGAGTTGTATATGATGCAACCAGAAGGTTTTGTCGATCCAAAGGGAGCTAACAAAGTGTGCAAGCTCCAGCGATCCATTTATGGACTGGTGCAAGCCTCTCGAAGTTGGAATAAACGCTTTGATAGAGTGATCAAAGCATTTGGTTTTATACAGACTTTTGGAGAAGCCTGTATTTACAAGAAAGTGAGTGGGAGCTCTGTAGCATTTCTGATATTGTATGTAGATGACATATTACTAATTGGAAATGATATAGAATTTCTGGATAACATAAAAGGATACTTGAATAAGAGTTTTTTAATGAAAGACCTCGGTGAAGCTGCTTACATATTAGGCATTAAGATCTATAGAGATAGATCAAGACGCTTAATTGGACTTTCACAAAGCACATACCTTGACAAAGTTTTGAAGAAGTTCAAAATGGATCAAGCAAAGAAAGGGTTCTTGCCTGTGTTACAAGGTGTGAAGTTGAGTAAGACTCAATGCCCAACCACTGCAGAAGATAGAGAGAATATGAAAGATGTTCCCTATGCTTCAGCCATAGGCTCTATCATATATGCAATGTTGTGTACCAGACCTGATGTGTGCCTTGCTATAAGTCTAGCAGGGAGGTACCAAAGTAATCCAGGAATGGATCACTGGACAGCGGTCAAGAACATCCTGAAATATCTGAAAAAGACTAAGGATATGTTTCTCATATATGGAGGTGACAAAGAGCTCATCGTAAAAGGTTACGTTGATGCAAGCTTTGACACTGATCCGGACGATTCTAAATCGCAAACCAGATACGTGTTTACATTAAACGGTGGAGCTGTCAGTTGGTGCAGTTCTGAACAAAGCATTGTAGCGGGATCTACATGTGAAGCGGAGTACATAGCTGCTTCGGAAGCAGCAAATGAAGGAGTCTGGATGAAGGAGTTCATATCCGATCTAGGTGTCATACCTAGTGCATCGGGTCCAATGAAAATCTTTTGTGACAATACTGGTGCAATTGCCTTGGCAAAGGAATCCAGATTTCACAAGAGAACCAAGCATATCAAGAGACGCTTCAATTCCATCCGGGATCTAGTCCAGGTGGGAGACATAGAGATTTGCAAGATACATACGGATCTGAATGTTGCAGATGTTGGGTTTCGTGGTAATTTCAAAAAATTTCCTACACACACGCAAGATCATGGTGATGCATAGCAACGAGAGGGGGAGAGTGTGATCTATGTACCCTTATAGATCGACAACGGAAGCGTTAATTTGGTTGATGTAGTCGTACGTCTTCACGGCCCGACCGATCAAGCACCGAAACTACGGCACCTCTGAGTTCTAGCACACGTTCAGCTCGATGACGATCCCCGGACTCCGATCCAGCAAAGTGTCGGGGAAGAGTTCCGTCAGCACGATGGCGTGGTGACGATCTTGATGTACTACTGTCGCAGGGCTTCGCCTAAGCACCGTTACAATATTATCGAGGACTATGGTGGAAGGGGGCACTGCACACGGCTAAGAATATGATCACGTGGATCAGCTTGTGTCTCTAGGGGGTGCCCCTGCCTCCGTATATAAAGGTTCAAGGGAGGGGGGCCGGCCGGCCAGGAGAGGCGCGCCAGGAGGAGTCCTACTCCCTCTGGGAGTAGGACTCCCCCCCCCCCTCCTAGTTGGAATAGGATTCGTGGAGGGGGCGGGAAAGAGGAGTGAGAGGAGGAAGGGGGGCCGGCCCCCTCTCCTTGTCCAATTCGGACCAAGGGGGGGAGGGGGCGCGCGGCCCATCTCTGGCCACCTCTCCTCTCTTCCACTAAGGCCCAGTAAGGCCCATATACCTCCCGGGGGGGTTCCGGTAACCTCCCGGTACTCCGGTAAAATCCCGATTTCACCCGGAACACTTCTGATATCCAAACATAGGCTTCCAATATATCAATCTTTATGTCTCGACCATCTCGAGACTCCTCGTCATGTCCGTGATCACATCCGGGACTCCGAACAACCTTCGGTACAACAAAATGCATAAACTCATAATATAATTGTCATCGTAACCTTAAGCGTGCGGACCCTACGGGTTCGAGAACAATGTAGACATGACCGAGACACGTCTCCGGTCAATAACCAATAGCGGAACCTGGATGCTCATATTGGCTCCTACATATTCTACGAAGATCTTTTATCGGTCAGACCGCATAACAACATACGTTGTTCCCTTTGTCATCAGTATGTTACTTGCCCGAGATTCGATCGTCGGTATCCCATACCTAGTTCAATCTCATTACTGGCAAGTCTCTTTACTCATTCTGTAATACATCATCCCGCAACTAACTCATTAGTTGCAATGCTTGCAAGGCTTAAGTGATGTGCATTACCGAGAGGGCCCAGAGATACCTCTCCGACAATCGGAGTGACAAATCCTAATCTCGAAATACGCCAACCCAACATGTACCTTGGGAGACACCTGTAGAGCTCCTTGATAATCACCCAGTTACGTTGTGACGTTTGGTAGCACACAAAGTGTTCCTCTGGCAAACGGGAGTTGCATAATCTCATAGTCATAGGAACATGTATAAGTCATGAAGAAAGCAATAGCAACATACTAAACGATCGGGTGCTAAGCTAATGGAATGGGTCATGTCAATCAGATCATTCAACTAATGATGTGATCCCGTTAATCAAATAACAACTCTTTGTCCATGGTTAGGAAACATAACCATCTTTGATTAACGAGCTAGTCAAGTAGAGGCATACTAGTGACACTCTGTTTGTCTATGTATTCACACATGTATTATGTTTCCGGTTAATACAATTCTAGCATGAATAATAAACTTTTATCATGATATAAGGAAATAAATAATATCCTTATTATTTCCTCTAGGGCATATTTCCTTCAGTCTCCCACTTGCACTAGAGTCAATAATCTAGATTACACAGTAATGATTCTAACACCCATGGAGCCTTGGTGCTGATCATGTTTTGCTCGTGGAAGAGGCTTAGTCAACGGGTCTGCAACATTCAGATCCGTATGTATCTTGCAAATCTCTATGTCTCCCACCTGGAGTAGATCCCGGATGGAATTGAAGCGTCTCTTGATGTGCTTGGTTCTCTTGTGAAATCTGGATTCCTTCGCCAAGGCAATTGCACCAGTATTGTCACAAAAGATTTTCATTGGACCCGATGCACTAGGTATGACACCTAGATCGGATATGAACTCCTTCATCCAGACTCTTTCATTCACTGCTTCCGAAGCTGCTATGTATTCCGCTTCACACGTAGATCCCGCCATGACGCTCTGTTTAGAACTGCACCAACTGACAGCTCCACCGTTTAATGTAAACACGTATCCGGTTTGCGATTTAGAATCGTCCGGATCAGTGTCAAAGCTTGCATCAACGTAACCATTTATGATTAGCTCTTTGTCACCTCCATATACGAGAAACATATCCTTAGTCCTTTTCAGGTACTTCAGGATGTTCTTGACCGCTGTCCAGTGATCCACTCCTGGATTAGTTTGGTACCTCCCTGCTAGACTTATAGCAAGGCACACATCAAGTCTGGTACACAGCATTGCATACATGATAGAGCCTATGGCTGAAGCATAGGGAACATCTTTCATTTTCTCTCTATCTTCTGCAGTGGTCGGGCATTGAGTCTGACTCAACTTAACACCTTGTAACACAGGCAAGAACCCTCTCTTTGCTTGATCCATTTTGAACTTCTTCAAAATCTTGTCAAGGTATGTGCTTTGTGAAAGTCCAATTAAACGTCTTGATCTATCTCTATAGATCTTTATGCCTAATATGTAAGCAACTTCACCGAGGTCTTTCATTGAAAAACTCTTATTCAAATATCCCTTTATGCTATCCAGAAATTCTATATCATTTCCAATCAGTAATATGTCATCCACATATAATATCAGAAATGCTATAGAGCTCCCACTCACTTTCTTGTAAATACAGACTTCTCCAAAAGTCTGTATAAAACTAAATGCTTTGATCACACTATCAAAGCGTTTATTCCAACTCTGAGAAGCTTGCACCAGTCCATAAATGGATTGCTGGAGCTTGCACACTTTGTTAGCTCCCTTTGGATCGCCAAAACCTTCCGGTTGCATCATATACAACTCTTCTTCCAGAAATCCATTCAGGAATGCAGTTTTGATATCCATCTGCCAAATTTCATAATCATAAAATGCGGCAATTGCTAACATGATTCGGACAGACTTAAGCATCGCTACGGGTGAGAAGGTCTCATCGTAGTCAATCCCTTGAACTTGCCGAAACCCTTTTGCGACAAGTCGAGCTTTGTAGACAGTAATATTACCGCCGGCGTCAGTCTTCTTCTTGAAGATCCATTTATTCTCAATTGCTTGCCGATCATTGGGCAAGTCAACCAAAGTCCATACTTTGTTCTCATACATGGATCCCATCTCAGATTTCATGGCTTCAAGCCATTTTGCGGAATCTGGGCTCACCATCGCTTCTTCATAGTTCGTAGGTTCATCATGATCTAGTAGCATGACTTCCAGAACAGGATTACCGTACCACTCTGGTGCGGATCTCACTCTGGTTGATCTACGAGGTTCAGTAGTATCTTGTTCTGAAGTTTCATGATCATTATCATTAGCTTCCTCACTAATTGGTGTAGGTGTCACAGAAACAGTTTTCTGTGATGCACTACTTTCCAATAAGGGAGCAGGTACAGTTACCTCGTCAAGTTCTACTTTCCTCCCACTCACTTCTTTCGAGAGAAACTCCTTCTCCAGAAAGTTTCCGAACTTAGCAACAAAAGTCTTGCCTTCGGATCTGTGATAGAAGGTGTATCCAATAGTCTCCTTTGGATATCCTATGAAGACACATTTCTCCGATTTGGGTTCGAGCTTATCAGGTTGAAGCTTTTTCACATAAGCATCGCAGCCCCAAACTTTCAGAAACGACAACTTTGGTTTCTTGCCAAACCATAGTTCATAAGGCGTCGTCTCAACGGATTTTGATGGTGCCCTATTTAACGTGAATGCGGCCGTCTCCAAAGCATAACCCCAAAACGATAGCGGTAAATCAGTAAGAGACATCATAGATCGCACCATATCTAGTAAAGTACGATTACGATGTTCGGACACACCATTACGCTGTGGTGTTCCGGGTGGCGTGAGTTGCGAAACTATTCCGCATTGTTTCAAATGTACACCAAACTCGTAACTCAAATATTCTCCTCCACGATCAGATCGTAGAAACTTTATTTTCTTGTTACGATGATTTTCAACTTCACTCTGAAATTCTTTGAACTTTTCAAACGTTTCAGACTTATGTTTCATTAAGTAGATATACCCATATCTGCTTAAGTCATCTGTGAAGGTGAGAAAATAACGATATCCGCCACGAGCCTCAATATTCATCGGACCACATACATCTGTATGTATGATTTCCAACAAATCTGTTGCTCTCTCCATAGTACCGGAGAACGGCGTTTTAGTCATCTTGCCCATGAGGCACGGTTCGCAAGTACCAAGTGATTCATAATCAAGTGGTTCCAAAAGTCCATCAGTATGGAGTTTCTTCATGCGCTTTACACCGATATGACCTAAACGGCAGTGCCACAAAT
Organism: Triticum aestivum; assembly: GCF_018294505.1. Classification (NCBI taxonomy): domain Eukaryota; kingdom Viridiplantae; phylum Streptophyta; class Magnoliopsida; order Poales; family Poaceae; genus Triticum; species Triticum aestivum. Next base: position 728,556,658 of record NC_057800.1, on the reverse strand, counting down.
AGGTTGCACTATCATTATCAACTCTGCATCTTTTGGCTTCAACATTATGAATATGTGTGTTACTACTATCGAGATTCAATAAGAATAGACCACTCTTCAAGGGTGCATGACCATAAAAGATATTACTCATATAAATAGAACAACCATTATTCTCTGATTTAAATGAATAACCGTCTCGCATCAAACAAGATCCAGATATAATGTTCATGCTTAACGCTGGCACCAAATAACAATTATTTAGGTCTAATATTAATCCCGAAGGTAGATGTAGAGGTAGCGTGCTGACTGTGATCACATCGACTTTGGAACCGTTTCCCACGCGCGTCGTCACCTCGTCCTTAGCCAATCTTCGCTTAATCCGTAGTCCCTGTTTCGAGTTGCAAATATTAGCAACAGAACCAGTATCAAATACCCAGGTGCTACTGCGAGCATTAGTAAGGTACACATCAATAACATGTATATCACATATACCTTTGTTCACCTTGCCATCCTTCTTATCCGCCAAATACTTGGGGTAGTTCCGCTTCCAGTGACCAGTTTTCTTGCAGTAGAAGCACTCAGTTTCAGGCTTAGGTCCAGACTTGGGTTTCTTCTCTTGAGCAGCAACTTGCTTGCTATTCTTCTTGAAGTTCCCTTTCTTCTTCCCTTTGCCCTTTTTCTTGAAACTAGTGGTCTTGTTGACCATCAACACTTGATGCTCCTTTTTGATTTCTACCTCCGCAGCTTTCAGCATTGCGAAGAGCTCGGGAATAGTCTTATTCATCCCTTGCATATTATAGTTCATCACGAAGCTCTTGTAGCTTGGTGGCAGTGATTGGAGAATTCTGTCAATGACGCAATCATCTGGAAGATTAACTCCCATTTGAATCAAGTGATTATTATATCCAGACATTTTGAGTATATGCTCACTGACAGAATTGTTCTCCTCCATCTTACAGCTATAGAACTTATTGGAGACTTCATATCTCTCAATCCGGGCATTTGCTTGAAATATTAACTTCAACTCCGGGAACATCTCATATGCTCCATGACGTTCAAAACGTCGTTGAAGTCCCGGTTCTAAGCTGTAAATCATGGCACACTGAACTATCGAGTAGTCATCAGCTTTGCTCTGCCAGACGTTCACAACATCTGGTGTTGCTCCAGCAGCAGGCCTGGAACCCAGCGGTGCTTCCAGGACGTAATTCTTCTGTGCAGAAATGAGGATAATCCTCAAGTTACGGACCCAGTCCGTGTAATTGCTACCATCATCTTTCAACTTTGCTTTCTCAAGGAACGCATTAAAATTCAACGGAACAACAGCACGGGCCATTTATCTACAATCATACATAAACAAGCAAGATACTATCATGTACTAAGTTCATGATAAATTTAGGTTCAATTAATCATATTACTTAAAGAACTCGCACTTAGAGAGACATCTCTCTAATCCTCTAAGTGATTACGTGATCCAAATCAACTAAACCATGTCCGATCATCACGTGAGATGGAGTAGTTTCATTGGTGAACATCACTATGTTGATCATATCTACTATATGATTCACGCTCGACCTTTCGGTCTCCGTGTTCCGAGGCCATATCTGTATATGCTTGGCTCGTCAAGTATAACCTGAGTATTCCGCGTGTGCAACTGTTTTGCACCCGTTGTATTTGAACATAGAGCCTATCACACCCGATCATCACGTGGTGTCTCAAAACGAAGAACTTTCGCAACGGTGCATACTCAGGGAGAACACTTCTTGATAATTTAGTGAGAGATCATCTTTTAATGCTACCGTCAATCAAAGCAAGATAAGATGCATAAAAGATAAACATCACATGCAGTCAATATAAGTGATATGATATGGCCATCATCATCTTGTGCTTGTGATCTCCATCTCCGAAGCACCGTCATGATCACCATCGTCACCGGCGCGACACCTTGATCTCCATCGTAGCATCGTTGTCGTCTCGCCAATCTTATGCTTCCACGACTATCGCTACCGCTTAGTGATAAAGTAAAGCATTACAGCGTGATTCCATTGCATACTATAAAGCGACAACCATATGGCTCCTGCTAGTTGCCGATAACTCAGTTACAAAACATGATCATCTCATACAACAAAATTTAGCATCATGTCTTGACCATATCACATCACAACATGCCCTGCAAAAACAAGTTAGACATCCTCTACTTTGTTGTTGCATGTTTTATGTGGCTGCTACGGGCTTAAGCAAGAACCAATCTTACCTATGCATCAAAACCACAACAATAGTTTGTCAAGTTGGTGCTGTTTTAACCTTCACAAGGACCGGGCGTAGCCACACTTGGTTCAACTAAAGTTGGAGAAACTGTCACCCGCAAGCCACCTATGTGCAAAGCACGTCGGGAGAACCAGTCTCGCGTAAGCGTACGCGTAATGTCGGTCCGGGCCGCTTCGTCCAACAATACCGCCGAACCAAAGTATGACATGCTAGTAAGCAGTATGACTTATATCGCCCACAACTCACTTGTGTTCTACTCGTGCATATAACATCAACATATAAAACCTAGGCTCGGATGCCACTGTTGGGTTTCGTGGTAATTTCAAAAAAATTCCTACGCACACGCAAGATCATGGTGATGCATAGCAACGAGAGGGGGAGAGTGTGATCTACGTACCCTTGTAGATCGACAACGGAAGCGTTAATTTGGTTGATGTAGTCGTATGTCTTCACGGCCCGACCGATCAAGCACCGAAACTACGGCACCTCCGAGTTCTAGCACACGTTCAGCTCGATGATGATCCCCGGACTCCGATCCAGCAAAGTGTCGGGGAAGAGTTCCGTCAGCACGACGGCGTGGTGACGATCTTGATGTACTACTGTCGCAGGGCTTCGCCTAAGCACCGCTACAATATTATCGAGGACTATGGTGGAAGGGGGCACCGCACACGGCTAAGAATATGATCACGTGGATCAACTTGTGTCTCTAGGGGGTGCCCCTGCCTCCGTATATAAAGGTTCAAGGGAGGGGGGCCGGCCGGCCAGGAGAGGCGCGCCAGCAGGAGTCCTACTCCCTCTGGGAGTAGGACTCCCCCCTTTCCTTGTTGGAATAGGATTCGTGGAGGGGGTGGGGGGGAAGAGGAGAGAGAGGAGGAAGGGGGGCCGGCCCCTCTCCTTGTCCAATTCGGACCAAGGGGGGGAGGGGCGCGCGGCCCATCTCTGGCCACCTCTCATCTCTTCCACTAAGGCCCACTAAGGCCTATATACATCCCGGGGGGGTTCCGGTAACCTCCCGTACTTCGGTAAAATCCCGATTTCACCCGGAACACTTCCGATATCCAAACATAGGCTTCCAATATATCAATCTTTATGTCTCGACCATTTCGAGACTCCTTGTCATCTCCGTGATCACATCCGGGACTCCGAACAACCTTCGGTACATCAAAATGCATAAACTCATAATATAACTGTCATCATAACCTTAAGCGTGCGGACCCTACGGGTTCGAGAACAATGTAGACATGACCGAGACACGTCTCCGGTCAATAACCAATAGCGGAACCTGGATGATCATATTGGCTCCTACATATTCTACGAAGATCTTTTATCGGTCAGACCGCATAACAACATACGTTGTTCCCTTTGTCATCGGTATGTTACTTGCCCGAGATTCGATCGTCGGTATCCCATACCTAGTTCAATCTCGTTACCGGCAAGTCTCTTTACTCGTTCTGTAATACATCATCCCGCAACTAACTCATTAGTTGCAATGCTTGCAAGGCTTAAGTGATGTGCATTACCGAGAGGGCCCAGAGATACCTCTTCGACAATCGGAGTGACAAATCCTAATCTCGAAATACGCCAACCCAACATGTACCTTTGGAGACACTTGTAGAGCTCCTTTCTAATCACCCAGTTACGTTGTGACGTTTAGTAGCACGCAAAGTGTTCCTCTGGCAAACAGGAGTTGCATAATCTCATAGTCATAGGAAAATGTATAAGTCATGAAGAAAGCAATAGCAACATACTAAACGATCGGGTGCTAAGCTAATGGAATGGGTCATGTCAATCAGATCATTCAACTAATGATGTGATTCCGTTAATCAAATAACAAATCTTTGTCCATGGTTAGGAAACATAACCATCTTTGATTAACGAGCTAGTCAAGTAGAGGCAAACTAGTGACACTCTGTTTGTCTATGTATTCACACATGTATTATGTTTCTGGTTAATACAATTCTAGCATGAATAATAAACTTTTACCATGATATAAGGAAATAAATAATATCTTTATTATTGCCTCTAGGGCATATTTCGTTCAGCAGACCCGTTGACTAAGCCTCTTCCACGAGCAAAACACGATCAGCACCATGGCTCCATGGGTGTTAGCTAGAATCATTACTGTGTAATACTAGATTATTGACTCTAGTGCAAATGGGAGGCTGAAGGAAATATGCCCTAGAGGCAATAATAAAGTTATTATTTATTTCCTTATATCATGATAAATGTTTATTATTCATGCTATAATTGTATTAACCGGAAACGTAATACATGTGTGAATACATAGACAAACAGAGTGTCGCTAGTATGCCTCTACTTGACTAGCTCGTTAATCAAAGATGGTTATGTTTCCTAACCATGAACAAGGATTTGTTATTTGATTAACGAGATCACATCATTAGGTGAATGATCTGATTGACCTGACCCATTCCATTAGCTTAGCACCCGATCGTTTAGTATGTTGCTATTGCTTTCTTCATGACTTATACATGTTCCTATGACTATGAGATTATGCAACTCCCGTTTGCCGGAGGAACACTTTGTGTGCTACCAAACGTCACAACGTAAATGGGTGATTATAAAGGTGCTCTACAGGTGTCTCCAAAGGTACATGTTGGGTTGGCGTATTTCGAGATTAGGATTTGTCACTCCGATTGTCGGAGAGGTATCTCTGGGCCCACTCGGTAATGCACATCACATAAGCCTTGCAAGCATTGCCACTAATGAGTTAGTTGCGAGATGATGTATTACGAAACGAGTAGAGACTTGCCGGTAACGAGATTGAACTAGGTATTGAGATACCGACGATCGAATCTCGGGCAAGTAACATACCGATGACAAAGGGAACAATGTATGTTGTTATGCGGTCTAACCGATAAAGATCTTCGTAGAATATGTAGGAGCCAATATGAGCATCCAGGTTCCGCTATTGGTTATTGACCGGAGACGTGTCTCGGTCATGTCTACATTGTTCTCGAACCCGTAGGGTCCACACGCTTAAGGTTTCGATGACAGTTATATTATGAGTTCATGAGTTTTGATGTACCGAAGTTAGTTCTGAGTCCCGGATGTGATCACGGACATGACGAGGAGTCTCGAAATGGTCGAGACGTAAAGATTGATATATTGAACGACTATATTCGGACACCGGAAGTGTTTCGGGTGATTTCGGAGAAAACCGGAGAGCCGGAGGGTTACCGGACCCCCCCCCCCCCCCCGGAGAAGTAATGGGCCATATGGGCCTTAGTGGAGAGAGAGAGGGGCAGCCAGAGGTGGGCTGCGCGCCTCCTCCCCCCTATTCCGAATTGGACTAGGAGAGGGGGGCGGCGCCCCCCCCCCCCTTTCCCTCTCCCTCCCCACTTCTTTTCCCCTCCTAGTAGGAGTCTTACTCCTACTAGGAGGAGGACTCCTCCTGGCGCGCCTATAGGGGCCGGCCGGCCTCCTCCCCTTGCTCCTTTATATACGGGGGCAGGGGGCACCCCTAGACACACAAGTTGATCTTCGTGATCGTTCCTTAGCCGTGTGCGGTGCCCCCCTCCACCATATTCCACATCGGTCATATTGCAGCGGTGCTTAGGCGAAGCCCTGCGACGGTAGTACATCAAGATCGTCACCACGCCGTCGTGCTGACGGAACTCTTCCCCGACACTTTGCTGGATCGGAGTCCGGGGATCGTCATCGAGCTGAACGTGTGCTAGAACTCGGAGGTGTCGTAGTTTCGGTGCTTGATCGGTCGGGCCGTGGAGACGTACGACTACATCAACCAAACGCTTCCGTTGTCGATCTACAAGGGTACGTAGATCACACTCTCCCCTCTCGTTGCTATGCATCACCATGATCTTGCGTGTGCGTAGGAATTTTTTTGAAATTACTACGTTCCCCAACAGGGAGATCGAGAGGAATGTTCGAAACTTATTGTGCCAAGAAGAAGGTGCAGAAATGAGGCGAAGGGCAAATGATCTGAAGGACAAAGCAATCCGATGCATCAAGAAAGGAGGCTCTTCGCAAACTAGAATTGATTTGTTGGTGAATTTTATAACGTCGCTACCTTCTTCCATTTAGAAGAGATATGTTTCCTATTTTCATGTGGATTCGGTCTTCAAACTTAGAATGTTGTGATAGTGGGCTTGTTTTGCATATGAGCGAAGGCTTACATACTGCTTAATACATTTCTGCCAACTTCTACATGATTCTTTTTTTATGGAAACTTTTGCATAATTCTATCTAGCAAATACTACAATTTAGGTTAGCCGAGTCATAACAAAATTAGCAGCAACGAAGAAAGTAATACTAATAATTATACTACAATGTTAAAACACACATGACATCTTTCATGGTGAACACAATCTATCAGAACACATCCACATTTTTACCTTGCGGTCAGATTCTAGTACTATTACCATAACGAAGTAACAGGTTCACAAAATCAGTCCTAGTTCGACGGAAGGAAATTAGTTAAACTACAGGTTCTAGGTATATACTACTATGCGAGCCATCGAAAAAAGGTTATTACAGAGCAAGATAGCAACAACAACAAAATTAAAAGCACACCTCCAAAGCACCCCCGAAGAGCAAGAGTTTTTTCGTCTACGAAGTAGCTGGCCAGAGCACTCGATCAGTTTGTTTCAAGCTAGCTCTTTGTGGTAGTTCAGGGTGGACATGGTGTGGGCCGGTCCGGTCCCTGGACGAGCCACCGTTTCGACTGGCTGTTGGCGGTCTGGACCAACGAGACTGGCTGGGATAAAGCTCGGTGAGGACCGACCGGCTTGCGAGCCTGCCACGTCCCATGTGAAAACAAGGACGCCAATCGAACCCAAGACCTCCAGTAGATGAAAACTCGCCCATAGCCTCTAGAACAACAAAGCTTTGGTCATAAATATGTAGAGCAGTAACATATAGACCTATTGTAACAGATCAAACCGGTACTGTACAGCCTGTACAGTACTGTAGCTAATGCGTTTTTTATATAGCTAAAACAAAACTAATGCGTTTTCTACTTTCCAAATATATTTTGAAAACACAAACATTTTTAGAAATACGAAATGTTTCTCAGATTTGAAATTCTTTTGGAAGCACGGACATTTTTTTCAAATATGCGAACCTTTTTTGTTAAAACTTAAAATATTTTTTGATTATGTGAATATTATTTCAAACTTAAGACCAATGTTTCAGAATTGTGACCGTTTTTCTGAAAGTGAGAACATTTTCTAAAGACAAATTATTTTTCCAATTTGCAAACATTTTCATGAAAATTCGAACAATTTTTAAATTTTATGAACTTTTTCTAAAAATACGACCATTTTTCAAATTTGTGAGCGTTATTTGAATACACATCTTTTTTTCAAAGTTTAGATTTTCTTTAAAATTTACTAACATTTTCTGAAAACGTTTTTTATTTTCTTTGCCCTAAGCTTTTTTCCATTTTCCTTCTCTTTTATCGTTTATTCATTTTTCTTGTTTTGAAGTTTATTATAATTTTTGAAACTTGTTCGAAAATAAAATTGTTTGGAATGCCAGAAAATGTTTTTGTTCTCAAATATTTTTTACAATTTTATAAAATATTATTATATTTTATAAAATGTTCCAGTTCTTGAGTTTCTTCCTCATAAATTTAAGAAAGTTTTGCGTTTAAAAAAGTTGATACATTTTTTGTTTAAACTTTTCGTCAATTGCTGGTAACAATTTGGAAAGAACGATTCAAGTTTGTAAAATTTTGGAAGAAAGATTCAAGTTTGTAAAATTTTCATACATAATTTGAAATCCCAAAATTGTTGAAATTTTTCAAGAAATGGTTAGGACATATAAAATTGTTCATTTTAATAGATAATTACAAAAATTGTAAATAACAGAAGTATTTGAATTAGTTTAAACTACATGATGACGGATGCACGGGCTGATATAGTCTGGCACACTCCTCTCAACTGTTGTTTTTGGGACTATACATAAATGCCCCAACTTCTTGTAACTGCTTAGCATGGGCATATGATGTATCCATGCCTGGTTTGAATAATTTCCGACACCTTATGCACGTTGCAACACATTCTTCTATTAATCAGACTTTTTTCATCAAGAAAATTCCAGAAAATGTAAAACATGTTGAAAACCCCAACAACTTGCCATGGTGCCTTGAATTGGTCATTCAAGGCCCTGTAAAAATATTGGAGACATCTCAAGGATGTCGAGAAACAACTTGCTCTTTGACGGTGGCCTACCCGAACATGCTTCGTTCAACATGGTCTATTTTTGTACATCGTTGAAAAGACCCCAAAATTTTACCAGTAGTTGGGCATGTCATGGTAGGCATTCCTGTCAGGTTTAAACGATTTCCAACACCGTACGTAAGTTGCGACATGTCCTATCATTTATCAGCCTTTTCTTTACCGAGAATACTCTGAAAATGCAGAACTTGTCCAACACCCAAGCAACTTGACTTAATGCCTTGGATTGGTCATACAAGCCAATAGAAAAAAAATGGGTGTGTGGATGCCTACCATGGGCATGCCCACCTGCTCGAAAAGTTAGCGTCATTTCAAGAATGTCCAAAAAAATCATGTTCAACGCAAGGTGTTCGGATAGGCATCTGTGCAGGTTTGAAGGGAAAATATATTTAAAATAATAATTAAACGTGTACTTCAAACTGTCATTTAAGTTTTTAACATAAATACATAACTAATAAATACTCCATCCATTCCTAATATAAGTCTTTTTAGAGATTTCAATATAAACTACAAATGGATGTATATAGAAGTATTTTGGAGTGTAGGTTCACTCATTTTGCTTCGCATGTAGTCCATATTGAAATCTCTAAAAGACTTATATTTAAGAACCGAGGGAGTACAAAGAATAAAATGAAAACAGGAAATGCTTTTTATAGACGCATTTAATAAATATTTAAGAATATAAAAGTTTGCTACTACAAACTGTAATTTTGCTACTACAAACAATATTTCAAATATTTGAACAAGTTTCAAAAGGAATATAAAAGTTGAAAGAGGAAAAAATACAAATTAATGAAAAGAGAGAAGAAAAACGAAAAAATAGAAAAGAAATAAAAATGATCAGGCCTTGCGCAACTGAACGATGGCATTTCTTCCATTGGTAGCCTTCTCGAATTTTTTGGAATTTAAAAATTGTTCCCACTTCGAAAAAAAACCATTTCACAAATTCAAAAAATGTTCGGGCAAATTCAGATCACTTTTTTATTTCAAAAACTGTTATTCACATTTTTTGAAATGTTTTTAAATTTAAAATTTTGTTCAGGATTTTTAATTTTTTCACAAATTTGTTCGTTCTTTTCAAAACAAATGTTGGCATTTTGACATTCTGAACAATTTTTTAAATATAAGAACATTTATTTGAAATTACCTTAAATATTTCCAAAATTCGAATATTTTAAATTTATGAATAAAATTTTAAAATAACAAACGTTTTTGGAATTTAAAGGCATGACCATTTTTGAAAAACGAAATAAGAAATGTAACAGCAAAAACGAAAAAATGAAAAGAAGAAAAAAAACTGTGGAAGAAAGACCGGCTCACAAAGTGTTCGTAAAATGTTTTTAAAATTCCCAGCCCGTTGGTTACTAAAAGCGTCAGGCTTCAAATTGTTCACTAAAGGTAGGTGGTCCTAGCGGCTATGCGCACATGTTATTAACTAGGACGTTGCGTGTTTGATTCCAACAACGTTGATCCTATTTCGTTTACCACCGCAAATGGGCCAGCCCAAGTGAGCTCTCTTTGCGAGTGTAAAGTACAGTTTATACATTCAAATGGGAAAGATTCATATTACCCTTGTATATATTTTGTGAGGAGGGTATACCGAAGCGGGACTCATTTCTGATACAAAGCAGATCCATTAGCTAGCTAACTAACTCCCGATCTGGAGAACTATCCCACGGCCACTTCTCACATCATCTTGCGGCTTAGGAGAACTAACAGGTCATGGGATCGTGTCGTGTGCATGGAACACGTCCAGCCTTAGGTACGTGCATGAATCAGAGGCGACCATGCATTATTAACAGAAAAACAAACTAACTTGACGTGGCAAATGAAATTAGCTAGGTCCAATATTTCACCCCTTACAACACTCATTCTCGTTATAATTCAAGATATTAATTGGGCAGTGAATTTCACTTTTAGTGGAGCCGTCTCCTTCCCAAGAAAAGTCTAGGGTTCTCCTGCCTCCCGCCTGCGCTGCCATCGCTCCACATCGTTTTCGGTAGCCTTAGGGCCATGGCGGCGTGGTGGATCTCAACCCTTGCTAGCGGCGGGCGGGCTCTGCTTTTAGTTGGTCCTTCGTGTTTTGTTAGGATTTGTGTTGTGCTTAGTAAGACGAGACGATGGTGGCTCCATGAAGATGGAATAAGGTTCTTCCCGCCTAGCCCCGTCCCGATGGTATTTCTAGCACCGTCGGTGGGCGTGTGTCTTCAGTGGATCTGTCCTTGGTGGATTTGCTCGGATCTGGTCGTAATTCGTCTACGTTCATGTGTCTTTACACTAGTGCAGAACCGGGCAATAGCACCGGTTCGTAAGGCCCTTTAGTGCCGGTTTGGTAACCGGCGCTAAAATGTAGGCACTAAAGCCCCCCCCCCCTTTAATACAGGTTCAGCACGAACCGGTGCTAAAGGGCAACCACGTGGCACGAGCCAGCTTCGGAGGCAGGGAGCCCTTTAATACCGGTTGGTGTCACCAACCGGTATTAAAAGGTTGGGGGGGGTTAGGTTTATGATTTCTTTTTCATTTAATTTTGTGTTTTCCATTTAATTATTTTTCGTTTGCTGGTATTTTACGATACTACATATTGTACACGTTATGCACATATATAAATACTATTTCTAGTAGAATCGAATGTCTCACAACCACCATTAATTAATTCACACATATATACACACATGTGTATATATATATATATATATATATATATATATATATATATATATATATATATATATATATATATATATATATATATATATATATATATATATATATATACAATTTCTCCTAATTGGTGCCTTCAGAGCCAGTGGCATTAGCCTAGCTAATTGGTGCCTTCGGAGCACGATAACAATTGGAAGTGGTTCATGGGGCGGTAGCGGGTAATAGTATTCTTCTTTGGGATCTATGACCTGGTCGAGCAAAAATGCCGCTATTTCCTCTTGAATTGCTTCTATGCGGTCCTGTGCTAGGAGCTTGTCCCGCACCTCTTTGAATTGTTAAGAAGGAGATCAATATGCATGTGTATTAGTTGTGTGACTAGATATCGATAATGGTGTAAAAATTGTGAATAGTGTTCTGACAATCGATATCGTACCCACTCCTGTCTTTGAGATTTGCTCCTTTCGAACGCCATTATGCGAATGTTCTCGCAAACGTAGTATGCACATAGATCATTCCCCGACGCCTGCTTCAGGGCCTTTACGAGAATGGAATTTGATCAGATATTAATTAATCAAGCATGATAATTAAAGAGATGGCAGCAAGCTAGTACTACTTAATTACTTACCTTGGGTCGATACCATTTCATATTTTGTTTCCATGGGCCTGGAGTGGCCCTGATGAACTTTGCCCAAGCCCTGCCCGCCGACAAAGAAAATGAATAAATGGGTTATTAAATAGTTGTTATCAGGAAATGACGAACTAATTAAATAGGCCGAGATATAGTTAATAATGATTGAAATTACCTGTTGACTATCCCCTTCACGATGGTGTAGTCACTTACTTTCTTAAGTAGTGAGTCTAGTACTTCAACTGTTTCTTCATCAACTTTAATGATTAACAAGATCCAGTGAAATCTACGTGCACACACGTTTGCATGTCTTAATTAAGCGGGCATATGTAAGGAAAAACATGTAGCTATAGCTAGTAGGGAAAAACAGAATTTGTAGTACAAGACAGTGTGACTCACTGGAAGTTGTAAGGAAGTAGTATATCTTCATTGTATTTGAGTTCCTTGAAGAACTGTAGCATGCTTTCCTCTACACTTTTGTGACGCCCCGAGACCGATGTGCCAGGTGTCTTCCAGTTAGCCGCTGCGTTGCCATGTCATTTGCTCGCGTGTTGCATTTCATCATGTCATCATTTGCATAGCATCATCATGTTTTTCAAAACTTGCATTCGTCCGGGTTCTCCGAGTTCTCTCCGTTGTCTGTTCTGAGCCCAACCACACTTGCACGCGCCCGCACATGTCCGAGATAGTATTTTATAAGTGGCCGGAAAATGTTCTCGGATTGGGATGAGAGTTGGTGTGCGGTCTGGTTATAGTGTAGACAGAGCGCCTGTCAAGTTTCGTCGCATTCGGAGCTCGTTTGATAGCCCAACCGTTATATATATAGCGGCACCGTTGCCGATATTTTCGTCGGACGTTTTCGGTCTTCGGAAACCCGTGTCGAGCTGCAGTTCTTTTCTCTCCTCTCAGTCCAACCCTCCTACACAGCCCGAGTCCAGCCCACTAAACCCCCCTCCGACCGGAACCGTTCGATTACGATCGGAGGGCTCCGAAACCCCCCTAACCCTAGCCGCTTCTCCATATATATACACCTTCCCTAGCCCATTTTGGACAAACCTAGCCTAAACCTACCCCCTACCTCTAGCCAGCCGCAATCCCCACCTCCTCCTCGAATTCCGTGCACATCCAGCCTCCCACCGCCACTTGGCGTCGCCGCCGCCGCCGCGCCCCGGACAAATCCGGGCGTGCCACGTCGCCCCTGGCCGTCTCCAGCCACCCCTGGGCCGCCATGTGGCGTCGCCACCTCACCCCAGCGCTCCCCACCGCCGCCGGCCCTGCGAGCCCTGCCGCGGCCCACCTGAGCCCATCTGGGGCTCAGGACAGCCCCCGCGTTGCCTCCCGCTCCCTCGTCCCCGAGCTCCAGGGGAGGGAGCTCCCGCACCAGGCCCCGTCGACGTCCTCGCCGGAGCTGTTCGCCGGAGCAGCAACGAGCCCCACCAGGTCGACCCCGTCCCTCTCCTCTCCCTTTTCTCTCTCTTCTCTTTTTCTCTCCCTGACCTCTCTACGCTTCCACGTGGTTAGCGCCGCCACCAGGGCTCCCTCGCCGACGCCCACGACGAACCGCCGTTGGATCCGGCCGGAATGGACCCGGCGCGACCAGATCCGGCCATCTCCATGTCCCCGCAACCTCCCCGCCGTTGCTGCGCCCTCGCCGGCGTGCGCCGTCGCTGCCGTCTCTGCATTTCGGTTCGTGCGGGCACGAGGAGAAAGAGCGCCTCTCGTGTGGGCCCCGCATGGGCCGATGCGCCCCAAGGCCCAGCTCCCGGCCTGCTGTTTCCACCGCCTTGGGCAAAGGCACACTGGGTGAGAACCTCGCTGTGCACTGTTGGCCCAGTCCGATTCGGCCCGCCGCTATTTTTTTTTTCAGATCTACAATTTGTCTATTTTTCCAGTGGAGAGCATTTTTGCAGGAAAACCCTTGTGGATCATGCATATAATAACTCATGAACCGTGCATCGGATCTAAATAAGTTATATATGAAACTTGCTTAGAATTTTGTCTAGATTCATAATATCCAACTTTCATCTATGTTTGAAATGTTAAAAATGCTGTTTGATTAAATTTGCTCCTATGTCATGTTAAAATGCTTTAATTCATAACTAAATAACCGTAGCTCAGATTTAAACAAACTTTATATGTAAATGGGGTAAAAAATGCCTAGTTTAACATGGTGGCATCACTTTGCATGTTTAACAACTATAAAATATGGTTTAGGGCAGAACAGTACCAAATCTATAATATGCTCATAAGGAGTTTCCGGATTTGTTGTTCGATGTTCCGACCTCATTTAAACTTGCCTAGATAGGTATTTTTATTGTGCTTCACCCTCTTGCCATGTTAATAAACATTTAATCTTGTTGGGTACATAAACGAGAGAGAACTAAATAAGTCATGTGGTGTTTTCTTCAATATGCAACTCCGTTGCATAATGAGCTCCACTTAATTTGTAGGATTGTTTGTGCATTTTGCCATACCATGCCATGTATCATTCAACCGGACATACATCATACTTGGTTGTGCATCATGCCATGTCCATGTGTGGTTTGTTTACTATGTTGTGTGCTTCTTTCCGGTGTTTGCTTCTTCGGGTTGGTTCCGGTAACGTCGCGTTTGTGAGGACCCGTTCGTCTACGTCCGTTTGTCTTCTTCATGGACTCGTTCTTATTCCTTGCGAGATCTCAGGCAAGATGACCATACCCTCGAAATCACTTCTATCTTTGCTTGCTTAGTTGCTCGCTCTTTTGCTATGCCTATGCTGCGATACCTACCACTTGCTTATCATGCCTCCCATATTGTTTGAACCAAGCCTCTAACCCACCTTGTCCTAGCAAACCGTTGTTTGGCTATGTTACCCCTTTGCTCAGCCCCTCTTATAGCGTTGTTAGTTGCAGGTGAAGATTGAAGTTTGTTCCTTGTTAGAACATGGAGATGTTGTTCCTTGTTGGAACATGTTTACTTGTTGGGATATCACAATATATCTTATTTAATTAATGCATCTATATACTTGGTAAAGGGTGGAAGGCTCGGCCTTATGCCTGGTGTTTCGTTCCACTCTTGCTGCCCTAGTTTCCGTCATATCGGTGTTATGTTCCCGGATTTTGCGTTCCTTACGCGGTTGGGTTATAATGGGAACCCCTTGACAGTTCGCTTTGAATAAAACTCCTCCAGCAAGGCCCAACCTTGGTTTTACCATTCACCACCTAGCCTTTTTCCCTTGGGAGTCGCGCATCCCGAGGGTCATCTTTATTTTAACCCCCCCCCCAGGCCAGTGCTTGTCTAAGTGTTGGTCCGAAATGGGCAGCCTACGAGGCCACCTCGGGGAAACTTGAGGGCTGGTTTTACTCGTAGCTTGACCTATCCGGTGTTGCCCTGAGAACGAGATATGTGCAGCTCCCATCAGGATGTCAGCACATCGGGCGGCTTTGCTGGACTTGTTTTACCATTGTCGAGGATGTCTTGTAGAACCGGGATACCGAGTCTGATCCGAATGTCTCGGGAGGAGGTCTTCCTTCATTGACCGTGAGAGCTTGTCATGGGCTAAGTTGGGACACCCCTGCAGGGTTTTGAACTTTCGAAAGCCGTGCCCGCGGTTATGGGCAGATGTGAATTTGTTAACGTCCGGTTGTAGAAAACCTGAAGTTGGCCTTAATTAAAATACATCAACCGCGTGTGTGTAACCGTGATGGTCTCTTTCCGGTGGAGTTCGGGAAGTGAACACGGTGTTGGAGTTATGCTTGACGTAGGTTGTTTTAGGATCACTTCTTGATCATAATTTCTCGATCGTGCTTTGCCTTCTCTTCTCGCTCTCATTTGAGTATGTTAGCCACCATATATGCTAGCCGCTTGCTGCAGCTCCACCTCATACCTTTACCTTACCCATAAGCTTAAATAGTCTTGATCGCGAGGGTGCGAGATTGCTGAGTCCTTGTGGCTCACAGATACTTCCAAAACCAGCTTGCAGGTGCCGTTGAACCGTGCAGGTGACGCAACCAAGCTCAAGGAGGACCTCGATGAAGATCTTGTCCTTTGTGTTGTTTCGTTCTAGTTGATCAGTAGTGGTGCCCAGTTGGGGTCGATCGGGGACCGTGTCGCATTTGGGGCTCTTCTTTTATTTTGGTTCCGTAGTCGGACCTTGATTGTATTTGGATGTTGTAATGCTTTATTCATGTAATTGTGTGAAGTGGCGATTGTAAGCCAACTATGTATCTCTTTCCCTTATGTATTACATGGGTTGTGTGAAGATTACCTCACTTGCGACATTGCTTTCAATGCGGTTATGCCTCTAAGTCGTGCTTCGACACATGGGAGATATAGCCGCATCAAGGGCATTACAAGTTGGTAATCAGAGCCTTCCCCGACCTTAGGAGCCCCCGCTGCTTGATCGAATTAGCTGACGAGTTGAGTCTAGAAAAATGTTTTGAGTCATTTAGGATTATATATCGGAGAGTTTAGGAATTCTTTTTACTTCCCAGTCTCCTCAACGCTCTGGTAAGGCATCCTGACGTAGAGTTTTGACTCTTCTCTTCTCAAATTTCACTAAAAAATTTTTAGGATCACGCGGGTATCTTGGAATCGTTCCGATGGTTTTGTGACGAGAACATTGTCTTGGTGCCTCCTGTCAGGGGTTTTGTGGCAGTGTCCCGGGGAGTTGAGCTCCGAGGTGTTGTCATCATAATTTTATCGTTGCAGTTCTGGAATACCTGAGTTTAGTACGCCGACATCAAAAATCTCTTTTATGCAGTTCGTTGGTGAGATAACCTCGACGCCACCCAGTACTGGGGCGGGAGTTCGGGAGTATTGCCATAACTTGTATAACAGATGCTTTTCAAAGGTTGAGGTAGATGATTTCTGAAGGTTTCTTGGTTATGTGTTGAAGGATGGATACAGCTGGATGTAGGATTTGCTAGTTTGGGTGAGATATAATGCTTCCCCTGTATCCCCAACACTTGATTGCATAACCGGAAAGGTTCGGGAGTTTATAAGTGGGAAATCAAGTAGTTCTTAGGATATCTTTCCAATAGATGTATGATATGAAATTGGGGTTCGACGTCTAGTGGTCCGCCTATTCATGGTCGGTTTTACAGTGGTCTCTTTGTGTCTTAAAGAGTCCTTGGCTATGCCGACTCGGGGATGCTTCGTATGTCATGTGCACTGCCTTGTACATGATGGTGCTATACGATCGAGCCCGTGTAGGACCCACCACAAAAACTTCGGACGAAATCTCTATCATATGTTTGTTACGGCTTATTTTGCAAGCCAATCCTTTGTTTTGTTTTGAGTTGTGGTATTCGAGTTGCTTCGAAGTCAAATGTTGATTCCATACCTTTCCTAAGCGGTGCTCTCATACCTCTATGTGAATACTAATCCTTCATGATAATCGAGATTGTCATGTCAATCCTTTTCAACCGGTGTGCTTCTCTTCAAGTGGATCTGATCATTTTCAACATCCGCAAGATCAACTCAAAGTCTTCTCAACGTTGTTCGTTACATCCGTTTCCAAGTTGCCTCTGTTTTCCCGCCCTCCCTCCCTTGTTTTTCTTCAAGGACTCAGATTTCTTAATCGAGTATCCATCTTATTGATGTGAAGCCTCTCCATTATTTTCCTTCAATGTTCGTATCCGGTGATTCTCATAAAGATACTAACGGAGCTTCTAGTTCATCATTCTTCGTTTCTTTTATCTTCTCCGGTGGTTTCAAGTCAAGCTTTGGTGATCTTACCCTTTCCTCATTTCAGTGCCTTCTCATACCGGTGCACCTCATCATAATTCACTTCTCACTATTCATTTGTTCCGGCGTGCTCAAGCTTTCTCAAAAGGCTTGTCTTGTCATTCAAGATCCGTTCAACCTATTTCGAGGTTGTTATCTCATTCAAGTCATTTAATTCAACCAGTGCAACCTCTCTTTCAAATCATTCAACGGTGTTTTCTTTTGAGTGGGCCCTAACCCACAGGTCTTTTCCCAGGATCTTACCTGACTCTTCTTATTTTCCCGGAGCTATCCTCAAATTTCTTTTTGAAGTTTGACGTAAGAATGATTTATCATTAGTCAAATGCGTTTCTCCAAGATCTGTCGAATTCTTTTCATCGTTTGCTTAACCCCTTCGTTTTGATTGTCTAAATAATTCTTGGTGGTGTTTCTCGTCGTCATTCTCAACATTTGAAGACCGAAGAAGAGTTTTTTCCTCCATATCTTATCCGTTCTCTCAGAGACTCGTGGTTCTAGCTTGATGCCATCCTCTCATAATTGTTTTGATCGTGAGAATTCTTTTCACCCATCCGGAGCAATTCAAGATTCTTTTCAGTTTGTTTCTCCGGAGCCCATCATCTCAGAATTTATTCATTCTCAGCTTTCAGCTATGGTTCTCCAAATCTTATCGGTGCTTCGTTCAAGTGATATCTAATCAGTTCGTGATCCCTTCGTTCTCATGTATCTAGATTCTCTCGAGCATCTTCGTTCATTTGCAAATTCTTCCCGGTGATTCGTTATCTTTTATTCGTTCTTTTTCAATTCTTATGGTGGTTCATTCAAGATTCTTCTTCCTTCTTTTTTCATATCAATTTATTCGTTGTTTCAACCCGACCGGTGGTTCATGGAAGACCTTTCAAAATTGACGCTATATCTATCTTAATCCTTTCTACAAGAATAAGTAGTATGCCAATTCCATTGCTTGTCATCAATTTTAATTGGTGAAGGATAAGCATAATGTAATTCTTATTCTTGTTTCATCGAGTAAATTCAATTCCTTATTCCGGAGCCTCATCAAAATTCTCGGTCGAACTTGATTCATCTTTTCTTTTCCCGGAGTTCTAAGCTCTCTCAATTATCACCACGAGGATCCATCTAAATCATTACAAGGTTTCACCTTGTGTTTCCAACTTCTCTTTATTTTCGTTATTCTTTTTGTTTACCGGAGTTCTTCATGAAGGTTCTACATGATGGTTCATCAAGGATTTAATTTCCTTCTCGCGGTGTTCTTTAAGATTCTTTTCAGAGGAGTTCAAACATTCTTCATCTTGCATTTCTAAGTCAGTTCTTCCTATCTTATCTTTTGAGGTGGTGTTATGTCACTCTTGACAATTTGAGTTTGTGTTTCATGATTCCCATGTTGTCAAGATTGAGATATTTTTAATCCACCAATCTCTTCGTTGGAGTTATCTTGGGTTATATTTCACCTAAAGCTTTCCCTAAGGATTTTTGCTATTTATGGTGCTTATAAATGATCCAAGTTCTTCATTTATCCTCCCGGTGAAATAAGTTTCTCGTCTCCTCGTTAATATCAATCCAATCTATTGTTTCCGTTAGTGGCAGAATTTCACCTCATAGTTTTGAGATGTTCTTCATAAACCCACTACAAGCTTACTCTTTTCGTTGTTGGTTTTCCAACAACTCCGTTATAACCCTCTTGGAAGGGTGCCTTCCAAGATCATTTGTGACAGAAGTTGTCATTTTCTTCTCAATTCTTTCTTTTCCAACGATCCAACTTCTATTTTTTCGTTCCGGAGGCATTGTAATGTTGCTCTTTTCACTCATCATCTCGGATTGTGAAGATCATGTTCTTTCCTATTCTTATACATTCAACCGGAGTGTTGTGTCATCTGCTCAAGTTCTTTTCGTCTTATAAAGTCTTGTATCTTGTTTCAATCGGAGTGCTTGCATCTACTTCTTGTCCATTGTAACCTTTTCTTATGTCTTTCAACCAACAAGGTTCCTGTAATGTTCCTCCTTTCTAACGGAGTGTTTTCAACCTCGTTCATCTTCGTTCTATAATTTCTTTCAATTTGTTCAACCTCTCAAGGTTCGTGGTTTCACTCGTTTGTCAAAGAAGCAACGTAGTTTACCTCTTCTCTTTCTCCTCCATTTTTCCCTCCGGTGCCATTCTAGATCTCGGGACGAGATCCTCTCGTAGTGGTGGAGTGTTGTGACGCCCCGAGACCGATGTGCCAGGTGTCTTCCAGTTAGCCGCTGCATTGCCATGTCATTTGCTTGCGTGTTGCATTTCATCATGTCATCATTTGCATAGCATCATCATGTTTTTCAAAACATGCATTCGTCCGGGTTCTCCGAGTTCTCTCCATTGTCCGTTCTGAGCCCAACCACACTTGCACGCGCCCGCGACATGTCCGAGATAGTATTTTATAAGTAGCCGGAAAATGTTCTCGGATTGGGATGATAGTTGGCGTGCGGTCTGGTTATAGTGTAGACAGAGCGCCTATCAAGTTTCATCGCATTCAGAGCTCATTTGATAGCCCAACCGTTATATATATAGCGGCACCGTTGCCGGTATTTTCGTCGGACGTTTTCGGTCTTCAGAAACCCGTGTCGGGCTGCAGGTCTTTTCTCTCCTCTCAGTCCAACCCTCCTACACAGCCCGAGTCCAGCCCACTAAACCCCCCTCCGACCGGAACCATTCGATTACGATCGGAGGGCTCCGAAACCCCCCTAACCCTAGCCCCTTCTCTCTATATATACACCTTCCCTAGCCCATGTTTGGACAAACCTAGCCTAAACCTACCCCTACCTCTAGCCAGCCGCAATCCCCACCTCCTCCTCGAATTCCGTGCACATCCAGCCTCCCACCGCCACTTGGCGCCGCCACCGCCGTGCCCCGAACCAATCCGGGCGTGCCACATCGCCCCTGGCCGTCTCCAGCCACCCCTAGGCCGCCATGTGGCGTCGCCACCTCACCCTAGCGCTCCGCACCGCCGCCGGCCCTGCGAGCCCTGCCGCGGCCCACCTGAGCCCATCTGGGGCTCGGGACAGCCCCCGCGTCGCCTCCTGCTCCCTCTTCCACGAGCTCCAGGGGAGGGAGCTCCCGCACCAGGCCCCGTCGGCGTCCTCGCCGGAGCTACTCGCCGGAGCAGCAACGAGCTCCACCAGGTCGACCCCGTCCCTCTCCTCTCCCTTTTCTCTCTCTTCTCTTTTTCTCTCCCTGACCTCTCTGCGCTTGCACGTGGTCAGCGCCGCCACCAGGGCTCCCTCGCCGACGCCCACGACGAACCGCCGTTGGATCCGGCCGGAATGGACCCGGCGCGACCAGATCCGGCCATCTCCATGTCCCCGCGACCTCCCCGCCGTTGCTGCGCCCTCGCCGGCATGCGCCGTCGCCGCCGTCTCTGCCTTTCGGTTCGTGCGGTCACGAGGAGGAAGAACGCATGTCGTGTGGGCCTCGCGTGGGCCGATGCGCCCAAGGCCCAGCTCCCGGCCCAGTCGCCCGGCCTGCTATTTCCACCGCCTTGGGCAAAGGCCCACTGGGTGAGAACCCCGCTGTGCACTGTTGGCCCAGTCCGATTCGGCCCGCCTCTGTTTTTTTTTCAGATCTACAATTTGTTTATTTTTCCAGAGGAGAGCATTTTGGCAGGAAAACCCTTGTGGATCATGCATATAATAACTCATGAACCGTGCATCGGATCTAAATAAGTTATATATGAAACTTGCTTAGAATTTTGTCTAGATTCATTATATCCAACTATCATATATGTTTGAAATGTTAAAAATGCTGTTTGATTAAATTTGCTCCTATGTCATGTTAAAATGCTTTAATTCATAACTAAATAACCGTAGCTCGGATTTAAACAAACTTTATATGTAAATGGGGTAGAAAAATGCCTAGTTTACCATGGTGGCATCACTTTGCATGTTTAACAACTATAAAATATGGTTTAGGGCAGAACAGTATCAAATCTATAATATGCTCATGAGGAGTTTCCGGATTTGTTGTTCGATGTTCCGGCCTCATTTAAACTTGCCTAGATAGGTAGTTTTATTGTGCTTCACCCTCTTGCCATGTTAATAAACATTTAATCTTGTTGGGTACATAAACGAGAGAGAACTAAATAAGTCATGTGGTGTTTTCTTCAATATGCAACTCCGTTGCATAATGAGCTCCACTTAATTTGTAGGATTGTTTGTGCTTTTTGCCATGCCCTGCCATGTATCATTAAACCGGACATACATCATACTTGGTTGTGCATCATGCCATGTCCATGTGTGGTTTGTGTACTATGTTGTGTGCTTCTTTCCGGTGTTTGCTTCTTCGGGTTGGTTCCGGTAACGTCGCGTTTGTGAGGACCCGTTCGTCTACGTCCGTTTGTCTTCTTCATGGACTCGTTCTTCTTCCTTGCGGGATCTCAGGCAAGATGACCATACCCTCGAAATCACTTCTATCTTTGCTTGCTTAGTTGCTTGCTCTTTTGCTATGCCTATGCTGCGATACCTACCACTTGCTTATCATGCCTCCCATATTGTTTGAACCAAGCCTCTAACCCACCTTGTCCTAGCAAACCGTTGTTTGGCTATGTTACCGCTTTGCTCAGCCCCTCTTATAGCGTTGTTAGTTGCAGGTGAAGATTGAAGTTTGTTCCTTGTTGGAACATGGAGATGTTGTTCCTTGTTGGAACATGTTTACTTGTTGGGATATCACAATATATTTTATTTAATTAATGCATCTATATACTTGGTAAAGGGTGGAAGGCTCGGCCTTATGCCTGGTGTTTTGTTCCACTCTTGCCGCCCTAGTTTCCGTCATATCGGTGTTATGTTCCCGGATTTTGCGTTCCTTACGCGGTTGGGTTATAATGGGAACCCCTTGACAATTCACTTTGAATAAAACTCCTCCAGCAAGGCCCAATCTTGGTTTTACCATTCGCCACCTAGCCTTTTTCCCTTGGGAGTCGCGCATCCCGAGGGTCATCTTTATTTTAACCCCCCGGGCCAGTGCTTGCCTAAGTGTTGGTCCGAAATGGGCAGCCTACGAGGCCACCTCGGGGAAACTTGAGGGCTGGTTTTACTCGTAGCTTGACCTATCCGGTGTTGCCCTGAGAACGAGATATGTGCAGCTCCCATCAGGATGTCGGCACATCGGGCGGCTTTGCTGGACTTGTTTTACCATTGTCGAGGATGTCTTGTAGAACCGGGATACCGAGTCTGATCGGAATGTCTCGGGAGGAGGTCTTCCTTCATTGACCGTGAGAGCTTGTCATGGGCTAAGTTGGGACACCCCTGCAGGGTTTTGAACTTTCGAAAGCCGTGCCCGTGGTTATGGGCAGATGGGAATTTGTTAACGTCTGGTTGTAGAAAACCTGAAGTTGGCCTTAATTAAAATACATCAACCGCGTGTGTAACCGCGATGGTCTCTTTCCGGCGGAGTTCGGGAAGTGAACACGGTGTTGGAGTTATGCTTGACGTAGGTTGTTTTAGGATCACTTCTTGATCATACTTTCTCGACCATGCTTTGCCTTCTCTTCTCGCTCTCATTTGCGTATGTTAGCCACCATATATGCTAGCCGCTTGCTGCAGCTCCACCTCATACCTTTACCTTACCCATAAGCTTAAATAGTCTTGATCGCGAGGGTGCGAGATTGCTGAGTCCCTGTGGCTCACAGATACTTCCAAAACCAGCTTGCAGGTGCCGTTGAACCGTGCAGGTGACACAACCAAGCTCAAGGAGGACCTCGATTAAGATCTTGTCCTTTGTGTTGTTTCGTTCTAGTTGATCAGTAGTGGTGTCCAGTTGGGGTCGATCGGGGACCGTGTCGCATTTGGGGCTCTTCTTTTATTTTGGCTCCATAGTCGGACCTTGATTGTATTTGGATGTTGTAATGCTTTATTGATGTAATTGTGTGAAGTGGCGATTGTAAGCCAACTATGTATCTCTTTCCCTTATGTATTACATGGGTTGTGTGAAGATTACCTCACTTGAGACATTGCTTTCAATGTGGTTATGCCTCTAAGTCATGCTTCGACACGTGGGAGATATAGCCGCATCGAGGGCGTTACAACTTTTTTCGTGATATGGATCTACTTTCCATGTGTATTCATTAATGGTATTTGGGTCAATGAACCCAATGCCATAGCGTCCACCTTTTTTCATTTCATAAATCTTCATCCTGCATAATACCACAGAAAAGAATATAGTGAGGATAATTACAGGTAATGATTGATCAAAATGATCACTACAGCTAGCTTGAGACTTAAATTACAGAAAGAAATCACTTACAGACAATAGCAACTGACGATAGATTTGTCGAGTGCGTCTTTATTGTATAGCTGAAATAGTTCGAAATACTCAACGGTCACAGCTTTCTCATGGTAGTAATGCTCCTTGTTGACATTCACCATGAGGGACTCTCGATTGGAAATCTTGGTAATTTCCATGTACCATTGATGCAATTCATACATTCTCGTTGGGAGCTTATTGACCTCCTTTGGCTCGACCAAAGGTTGCCCCCGGGCATATTTCCGTTTTATTTCCTCCTCTCTAGTCGGGGACATGGGCTCGATATCGAGGAGTTGTCCAATAGTGATCCCGATCGATTCAGCCTGCGCAATATGCTCCTCGGTTATTACCACATCGCCCACCCCGGGAACGTTAACGGTTTGACCACAATAATATTGGGCGCGCCTACTCTCATGTGTTGTTGGCACAACAAGTGGGGAGATTGATTGCGCCGCCTGTTCTCCCAGCTGGGGAACGGTTTTACCGCTCCTTTTGCCAGTTGATTTGCTCAAGCTTGAGCTCACCTCTTTCTGTAGACGTGGTCGATTTAACTTCTTGATGTGGCGCTCATAGTCTGTGTCAACAGGCTTGGGAGCTGGTGCTCTAGCCATACGAATGAAGTGGTCAATCTTTTCCACAGGCACTTTCTCCCTTGGCGCCGGTGGCGGTTTCGGTGGAAAATGGGCTTCCACCTCGGCCTTCGATATGGCTACGTTTTCCTCCTCGGACTTGTCATAAGGCCTCTGCGGAAGAGGCGCGAGGCTTGGACCATATTGAAATCGCTTGCCTCCGCCTGTACCTCCAGTACTACCTCGACTTGTACCTCTACACACCATAGCTGAGGCGGCTCTCTTCCGTGATTGCCGAGGCGGCGAAGACGGCTGATGTGGCTGAGTTGGAGGAGGAGGAGTGGCCTGAAGCTGTGCTGGACTTGGAGGAGGAGTGGCCTGATGCTTTGCCGGACTTGGAGGAGGAGGAGTGGCCTGACGTGTTGGTGGACTTGGAGGAGCGGGAGTCTGCTGACTCGATGGCGGACTGTGACGAGGAGTCGGATGACGCGGTGTCGATGGCCTTCGAAAGATGATGTAATCCTTTCTCCATACGACAATACGATGGTTGGCCTCTCCTAGTGTGTGCTCATCGTTACCTCCAGGAATGTCAAGCTCTAGCCCCGAATATTGGTCCACCACCTCATCAACCAAGACACGAGCATAGCCCGCTGGAATCGGGTTGCAATGGAAGGTTGCCTCGGGGGGATTTGTAAAAGCAAGGGCGTCCGCCACCTTCATGGATATGTTCTTCATTTTGAAGTGTAGCTCGCAGTTAGTGTTCTCCATGATGTCATCCACTGGGTAGCTATCCAGCAATGCGTCGCCCGGGGCGGAACCCATGCTGCTTCTCGGAATGGATGGGACGGTGCTATCCAATGGTGGATCATCCGCTAGCTGCTGAGACCCCCTTTGCTGGCTAAGTGAGTTGATCTGCTCCCGCTGCCGCTGGAATTTGACTGCCAAGTCCACGTGCGCTGATTCTAGGCCTTGAAGGCGTTCATAGTCTAGCTTCCTCTGCTCCTCCTCCATCTTCCTCTTCTTCTCCTCCGCAATCTTCTTTCTCGCACGGGTTCTGTAGTCGGCGTTCCAGTCCGAAAACCCCTCATACCACGGAATAGCGCCCATGCCTCATGTTCTTCCCGGGTGTTCAGAATTTCCCAGGGCACGCGTAAGCTCGTCGTTCTCTCTGTTGGGCTCGAACAACCCCGATCGAGCCTCTTCTATTGCAACAAGTAGCTTATCTTTGGCTCCGTCCAGACATGCCTTCTTCGAAACTTTGCCTGTCTTCGGGTCCAACTCCGCCCCATGCGCATAGAACCAAGTCTTGCACCTGGGGGGCCAGCTTAATGTTTCTGGAGTGACACCTGCATCCAGCATCTCTTTCTCAGACTTATCCCACTTAGTCATTCCCACCGCATAGCCACCTGGCCCCAGCTTATGGAACTTATCCTTTTTTGCGGCATTGGCCTTGTTTATTCTCGACCGTTCCGTAGATAATTCCGAATCCTTGAATTTCACGAAATCGTCCCAATGAGCACTTTGGTTCTCTAGTTTTCCCTCGAATACTGGAGTCTTCCTTCCTCCATTGACGTACTTGGCCCATTCACGAATCTTGTGGTTCTTGAATGCAACCGCCATCTTCCTAAGAGCAGCGTCCTTGACTTTCTCCACATCTGCATCTGTGAAATGATCTGGTAGGGTGAAATGTTCCATGAGCATTTCCCAAAGCAAATGTTTTTGTCTGTCGTCGACAAAAGTAACTCTTGGACGTGGCTTTGTTGGCTCTCTCCATTCTTGAAGGGAGATCGGGAGTTGGTCCTTCACAAGAACTCCGCACTGACGAATGAACTTGTCCACAATCTTCTTAGGCGCTAATGGTTCACCATTAGGTCTGATTGCCTCGATATTGTACTTTACGCCCTCCTTCAACTTTTTGTTCGGGCCTCATTTCGTCATGTTGCCTGAAGATTTGCTCGATCCGGATGGCTGAAAGAAGAAAGATCGATTCGTTAATATATCTTCAAGTCATTTAAAACATGTGATGATCACCAGATGCCTTCTTATATAAATATATATACCTCGCCGGTCTTTGTTGTTTCAAGATCAACATTTTCTTCGTCATGTTCATAGTTCATGACTTCATCAATTCGGTTGTCGCGATCGAATAACATATCACCCTCCTCGGTGTTGTTTAGATATTCGGAGCCGTCATAATCTTCTTCATTCTGATCATCATCTGGCCCGCGAGGATTGCGTATGATATTGAACAGGGCCTCTTCTCCCTCTCTGCCGGTATTGTCCGCCATAGGTTTTGTTTAACTAATCCAAAAGAAATATATTCAAATTTCAATGCATGGATGCAATCAATTAATAAGGAAAAACTGAATCAATCATTGTACATAATAAGCATCATCGAATATAATCTCGAATACATCATCTCGAATAATAGATATAATCTCGAATACATCGTCTCGAATAATAGATATAATCTCGAATACATCGTCTCGAATAATAGATATAATCTCGAATACATCGTCTCGAATAATATATAATCTAGAATACATCGTCTCGAATATTATATATTGAATACATCACTGGCTAGCTAGCTAATAAAGATCGAATACTACAGAAGAATCTAGGACACTAGCGGTTCATGCGGCGCGGGCGGTGGACACCCAAAGAGAAGGAACCCTCACAGGATCATAGCTGAAGTGAGATCCCTGAAGAAACTGCCAGGTATTGGAGAACCTGCCGCCCTCTAACGCAACCATGTAGCGATGGACGTGCTCGTCCTCCTCCCTGACACGGCGACGTACCACCTCCAGCGGGGCCGGCTCCCTCCGCACCGAAACTGGCCCACGCGAACGCCACCAAACGAGATCAGGGTCGACGACGGGACCCGGGGTCGGGTTCCTCATCAAGCGGCACGCTCCTCCAGGCAGCACCTCGCAGTGCCAGCCCGGCGGAGCCTAGTCCCGGACATGGGTCAGCCGGACGTCGTCGCGGACGAGTCGACGACGAGGATGCGGGTCGGGCATCGTCGAGAACAAATACTAGCTATATGCCCGCAAAAAGTAACATTTTTTAATGATTGGATTTTGATAACTAAAATTTCTAACATTTCTATATAACTAACATTCCTATAACATTTCCAACAATGCTATACAACTAACATTTCTATAACATTTCTAATATTTCTATAACTAAAAAACAGAAAAAAATTATAAAATTTCTATATATATAACTAACATTTGTATAACATTTCTAATATTTCTATAACTAAAAAAATAAAAATTTCTAACTTTTTTATAACTATTTCTATAACTAAAAAACAGAAAATTTTCTAACAATTCTAACTTTTTTATAACTATTTCTATAACTAAAAAACAGAAAAGTTTCTAACAATTCGAACATTTCTATAACATTTCTAACAATGCTATGTAACTAACTATTTCTATAACTAAAAAAAGAAAAATTTCTAACATTTTTATAACTATTTCTATAACTAAAAAACTAAAAAAATGTATGTGGGTGTGCTCACCGGCAAGGGGAGAGGCGAAGGGGGGCGGCGACGGGGACGGCGACGGGCGCGGCGACGACGGGGACAGGGACGGGGCTGTGACGACGGGGACGGGGACGTACGGGCCGGGGCGGCGATGACGAGGACGGGGACGACGCGGGACGGGCCGGGACGGGGCGGCGGTGACGACAGGGACGATGGGGACGGGGACGACGGGGACGGGGCGGCGACAAGGGATATGGGGACGGGGCGGCGGGCGACGGGGCAGAGGAGAAGAAGCAGATGAGAAACTGAAATTTTTGAAGTGTTTAGTTATATAGGATGGACCTTTAGTACCGGTTGGAGCCACCAACCGGTACTAAAGGCCTGTTTTGGCCAGGCCAAGCGGCGGGAAGCGCACCCCCTTTAGTACCGGGTGGTAGCTCCAACCGGTACTAAAGGCCCCCCCTTTAGTACCGGTTGGTGCCACCACCCGGTACTAAAGGGGGTGCACTGGCGCAGGTGCGGTGCGGCAAGTTTAGTCCCACCTCGCTAGCCGAGGGGCGTTCGCACTGGTTTATAACCCCCCGCGCGGTAGCTCTCTCGAGCTCCTCTCCAAAGCAGGCCTACTGGGCCTACATGTTCTGTGCTGCCCTGTGGGCCTATTGGGCCTTTGCGGGCCTGCATCCTGGCCCAACAACAGGTTGGGTTTCTAGTCGTATGCAGGCCGCTCTGGCCCAATAGGCGGGCTTATTATTATTATTTTGCTTTATTTATTTTTGAGTTGTTTTTTTGTGTATTTAGAGTTTCTTTGTGAATATTTTTGCTTTAGGAAAAAATTACAAACTTTCTGTTAGTGCCTGTAGTTTTCAAATTTGAATAGTTTAAATTTTGAATAATTTGAAATTAGTGTGAATCACTAGTTTGTGAATAACTTAACTTTAAAAATCAGTGTATTTAGAGTTTCTTTGTGAATATTTTTGCTTTAGGTACAAAAAATTACAAACTTTCTGTTAGTGCCCCTAGTTTTCAAATTCGAATAGTTTAAATTTTGAATTATTTGAAATTAGTGTGAATCACTAGTTTGTGAATAACTTAACTTTAAAAATCAGTAAAGGCATGAAAGAATTTGTTTGCACATAAAATTTCTTTGCGTTTCAAATGCCAAAACACATAACTACCCTAACTATTACAGAGATTCCCTCTTGGGTGTGAAACACAGAAGAAAGTGATGATAGTGAAGCCGATCACATCCCAGATCTTTGGGTGTGAAACTTTTTTCTTCGCGTGTGTCCCTTTGCGCCGTAACCATGGAAAATCTTCATCATTTAACGGGATACTCGGGTCAATATTCACTGTGAATGGAGTAATTTCATCAAACTTTTCATAATCTTTTGACATGTCTGTCTTGTCATCCACTGCCACGATGTTTCTCTTCCCAGAAAGAACTATGTGCCGCTTTGGCTCATCGTACGATGCATTCGCTTCCTTATCTTTTCTTTTTCTTGGCTTGGTAGACATGTCCTTCACATAGAAAACCTGTGCCACATCATTGGTTAGGACGAATGGTTCGTCTGCATACGCAAGATTGTTGAGATCCACTGTTGTCATTCCGTACTGCGGGTCTTCCGTTACCCCGCCTCGTGTCATATTGACCCATTTGCACCAAAACAAAGGGACCTTCAAACCACGTCGATAGTCAAGTTCCCATATGTCCTGTATATAACCATAATATGTTTCCTTTCCCATCTTGGTTTCTGCATCAAAGCGGACACCACTGTTTTGGTTGGTGCTCTTCTTATCTTGGGCGATCGTATAAAATGTATTACCATTTATCTCGTACCCTTTGAAAGTCATTATATTCGAAGATGGTAACTGGGACAGCAAGTACAGGTCATCTTCAATAGAGGTGTCATGCATGGTACGTGTCTGCAACCAGCTGGCGAAACTCCTGGTTTGTTCACGTGTAATCCAGTCATCAGACCGCTCCGGGTGTTTGGAGCGTAGCAAATTCTTGTGTTCATCCATATACGGATCCACCAAGGCGGAATTCTGTAGAACTATGTAGTGTGCTTCAGTGAGAGAATGTCCGTCCATACATATTATTTGTTCCCCTCCTAGCGTGCCTTTTTCATCCAGTCTGCCCTTATGCCGCGATTCAGGAACACCAATCGGCTTAAGGTCAGGAATAAAGTCAATACAAAACTCAATGACCTCCTCATTTTCATGGCCCTTGGAAATGCTTCCTTCTGTCCTAGCACGGTTATGAACATATTTCTTTAAGACTCCCATGAACCTCTTAAAGGGGAACATATTGTGTAGAAATACAGGACCCAAAACGTTAATCTCTTCGCATAGGTGAACTAGGACGTGCGTCATGATGTTGAAGAAGGATGGTGGGAACACCAACTCGAAACTGACAAGACATTGCACCAAATCATTCTCTAACCTTGGTATGATTTCTGGATCGATTACCTTCTGAGAGATCGCATTGATAAATGCACTTAGCTTCACAATGGCTAATCGAACGTTTTCTGGTAGAAGCCCCCTCAATGCAACCGGAAGCAGTTGCGTCATAATCACGCGGCAGTCATGAGACTTTAGGTTCTGGAACATTTTCTCTGCCATGTTTATTATTCCCTTTATATTTGACGAGAAGCCAGACGATACCTTAATACTGAGCAGGCATTCAAAGAAGATTCCCTTCTCTTCTTTGGTAAGAGCGTAGCTTGCATGACCCTAATGTATGCCGTCTTTTGAGTGCATATGTTGCTGGTCCTCCCGTGCCTCAGGTGTATCTTTTTTCTTCCCATACACGCCCAAGAAGCCAAGTAGGGTCACACAAAGATTCTTCGTCACGTGCATCACGTCGATTGTGGAGCGGACCTCTAGGTCTTTCCAATAGGGAAGGTGCCAAAATATAGATTTCTTCTTCCACATGGGTGCGCGTTCGTCAGCGTCATTCGGAACAGGTTGTCCACCAGGGCCCTTTGCAAAGACCACCTTCAAATCCTTGACCATATCATGTACATCAGCACCAGTACGGTGGCGAGGCTTCGTCCGGTGATCCGCCTCACCTTTGAAATGCTTGCCTTTCTTTCTTACGGGATGCCTTCTCGGGAGAAATCGACGATGTCCCAGGTACACATTCTTCTTACAATTAGCCAAATATATACTGTCAGTATCGTCCAAACAGTGCGTGCATGCGCGGTATCCCTTGTTTGTCTGTCCTGAAAGGTTACTGAGAGCAGGCCAATCATTGATGGTCACGAACAGCAACACCTTTAGGTCAAATTCTTCCCCCATGTGCTCATCCCACGCACGTACACCTGTTCCATTCCACAGTTGTAAGAGTTCTTCAACTAATGGCCTTAGGTACACATCAATGTCATTGTCGGGTTGCTTAGGGCCTTGGATGAGCACTGGCATCATAATGAACTTCCGTTTCATGCACAACCAAGGAGAAAGGTTATACAAACATAGAGTCACATTCCAGGTGCTATGGTTGCTGCTCTGCTCCCCAAAAGGATTAATGCCATCTGCGCTTAGACCAAACCATACGTTCCTTGCGTCATCTACAAACTCCTTCCCGTACTTTCTTTCGATTTTTGTCCACTGCGACTCGTCAGTGGGTACTCTCAACTTTCCGTCTTTCTTACGGTCTTCTCTGTGCCATCGCATCGCCTTGGCATGCTCTTTGTTTTGGAACAAACGTTTCAACCATGGTATTATAGGAGCATACCACATCACCTTGGCAGGAATCTTCTTCCTGGGGCGCTCGCCCTCGACATCACCAGGGTCATCGCGGTTGATCTTATAGCGCAATGCACCGCATACCGGGTGTCGTGGTTCTAAGTATGACAGTAATGTAGGGGGGTAGGTATGGAGAGGCAAGTTCTTAGCTATGGAGTAGTTTTAAGCACACGAGGTTTACGAGTTCAGGCCCTTCTCGGAGGAAGTAATAGCCCTACGTCTCGGAGCCCGGAGGCGGTCGACTAGATTATGTGTGTATGAATTACAGGGGTGTGAACCCTTTACACTGAGGAGGGGGGTGGCTTATATAGAGTCCGCCAGACCCCTCCAGCCCTTAGTTATGTAGGGTTTCAAATACATTAAGGTCGGGCGTTACTGGTAACGCCCCCAATAAAGTGCTATGATGACCATAAAAGCTACTTAATGACCGACCGTTAGCGTGCGGAGTGACTTTAGGTCTCCTGGCCGTTGAGTGGTTGGATCTTGGTCGAGTGATTGCTTCTTGGTCGAGTGTCTTCGAGTCTGTCGAGTGAAATACCTCCAAGTCGATTGAAAGGTGCTTTCTTCTAGAGATGTCCTTGGGTAGGGTAGTTAGGACAGGTCCATGACCCTACCCTAGGTACATAGCTTCATCATTAGCCCCTGAATGGATCTAGGTTTGAGTGGGGAAGGAGTTGAGAACTTCTTCGACTCATTTTTCATGCCATGAGCATATCTTGTTTCGGATCAATGAACCTGAGTGATGACAGCAACTTCCTTTTCAGTCGCCTTGATCCATTCTTAGTTTTTTGTCGAGTGAGTTTCTTTACTTGAAAAGCTCCGAGTGACGGTGTGGAGGAGATCTTCCGTCTGACAAGTTGTTCTGCTGCCCGTAGATTTCGCGGGATTCGAATTTTGGGAAGCGCGCGGGATGGGGGAGGCCGCAGTAATCGGATGGGATAGGGCGGAGCCGCCTTGATCTCTGCGCCACCTTTTTAGCCACGTATCGCGCACGCGATTGTTATGGGATTTGAAAGGATCGTCCGGGCCTACCAGTCAGCCACTCGGAAGCGACCTCATATAAGGCGTCGGACCGGGGTTTCTTGAACAGTGTGTTCTCATTTCCTCTTCTCCTCTTCAGGCTTCTTCGTCGCGCTCACTCTCGCCCCAGCGCCGCCGCTCCGTACGCGTCTTGCCGGCAACGATGGGGAAGGAGAAGACGGCGGCTCTGGAGCGGGCGAAGAAGGCGACGACAAAGGCGAAGGGGAAGGCGACCAGTCGGGGTGGATCTTCCTCACGAGCCGGCCTGCCGAAGGGCTGGATCCAGGGTGACTGGATCCGCTCGGCGATCCGCCAAGAAGACCTCGATGACCTAGACGACGGAGGACTGATCCCCCATGGATCGGCGTGGCTTCCGGGGAAGGAATCCGAGCCGCAACCTCGGGAGGGTGAGCGCGTTCTCCTTGCCACCCACGTCGACCGTGGATTTTCCTTGCCTCCTCACCCTTTCTTTTGGGGATTTCTGAATTTCTTTGGGGCACAACTCCACCATTTCACTCCCAACACAATCGTGTATCTCTCTGCTTTCATGTCTTTGTGCGAGAATTTCTTGGGTTGTCGGCCTCACTGGGGTCTTTTCAAGCACATTTTCACCTGTCGTTCTCAGACGGTGAAAAAGGCCAGTCCGAGTGACGAGAGAACACAAGTGATTCAGATGTGTGGGGGTCTTGGTGTTCAGATGAGAGGGAAAAGTTCCTTTCCGGCCATGATTCTTCCCGATTCGGTCCGCGGATGGCAGTCGACCTGGTTTTACTGCAAAGACCAGCCGACGCCAGGGCAGTCGACTGGCCTCCCTCCTTTTACCCTGGACCGAGTGAGGAAACCCTCTTCTTTGAAGGTGCTCCCGAAGGAGAAGGTGCAAGTTAGGGTGCTGGTCGAACGAGTGGTCCATCTTATCCGTGACGGGGTCACTGGTATGGATCTCTTGGAGGTTTTCCTTTGGTGGCGCATCCAGCCTCTTCAAGCTCGAGACCATCCGATGTGGATGTATTCGGGTCTTGACGACACCACTCGGATTCACCCGGAGGTCGATGACGACACACTGGAGGGGTGGCTGTCGGGCATCACCGAAAACAAGGACAACCCCATGGGAGCCAGGAGAGTTCCTCCATTCGACCAGTACCACGAACCAGAAAAGGTCCGATTCTGAGCTTTTGATTATAATCTGAATTCACTCGCGCAGCTGTCTATACTGCGTCGACTGACTTTATTCTTTCTGCTTTCTTTCAGGCCCTTATCGAAATGTACTCAGTGCCCAACGGAGAGCAAGAGCAAGATCTGGAAGGAGAGGCGAGCGGCGGCGACAGTGGCGAATGGCATTCTGACGGAGAAGAGGACGAAGAAAGCGACGACTCAAGTGACGAAGAAGAAGTCGAGTCGCCTCCTCGCAGGGAGAGGCGATCCAAGCTTGACCAAGAATGACCGAGTGCCCGTGAAAAGGTGATTGCTCAGACCGGTCAGTCTTCAAAGCGTCCTCGGACATCTTCACCAACCCCGACTGAATAAGTGTCAAAGCATCTCAAAGTTGCAGAGCAGAAGACTCGGAAGGCGTTGCCGAAGATTAAGATTGACATCCCCGTCGCTTCTGCGTGAGTGCCTCCCTTTGTATTCACTCGACGCTCCGTGCTGTTTATTTTTTCTTGATTTAACCAGACGAACTTTGGAACTGGCAGCGCTGCTACTTCCGGGACCTCAGCTTACAGAGATGAGGACGAGGTAATGGAGGATGCAGTCACTTCCAGCTGGGTATGATTTCTGTCATTCTGTCTTTATTTGGTCGACTCAACTGCAATGTGTACCATTGGGTGATGTGATTTGGGCGATTGATCTTTGAACAGCTCCTAACTTTATTGACCTCCCCGATAATGATGATGAAGAGCCTGAGAGGCCTTTGACGAGGAAAAATAGGAAATCTCCTGCAAGCAAGGTGCCACAGTCGACGCCGATGGCGGAACCAGTTGTTCAGGATGCTGGTGATGCCAATCGGGGTTCTGTTACCTTCGTCATACCATTGTCGAGTGCCCTGCCTTCTTCGTCAACTGCTGAAGCTCCTGCCGACCCACCTTCAGTTTTTGCGATCCATCATGTCCCAGAGGACGAAGTGAATGCTGCCAAGGAAGCCATACGCCAGGCGGGCATTATGATGGAGAAGGTGAAGATGGTGCGGGATGCCAGTCAGGCCGCCTATGACGCCAGCTCGGCTCTCCAAAGCAATGTTCAGGTTAGCTGGTCACCGCTTGTTCTGTTAGGATATGCTATCTGGAGACTCTCTTTCCGAAAATCTTTGCATATGTACACCCACTGGGTGTGTCGATTGAATTTTTGGACTAGTGGGGGCACGCTGAGTGCACCCACTAGGTGTAGTGCCCGAGACTACGGTGGACTGCTGGCAGTTGACTGTAGTATTTGTATTTTGATTCTTTCGCTCGATCTGGTCTGGCCGTGTCGAGTGTAAACTAGTAGCTTCGCTCTTCCACTCGGTCTGGGCGAGTGGCATCAGAACCGGTGGGGGAACGCCAAGTGCACCCACTGGGTGTAGTCCCCGAGACCGCGGTCGACTGCTGGCAGTCGACTGGGTCTGAACGGCTTGTTGTCCACTTCTTTATTTTTTTTACTCCCTGCACTCGACTCCGGCGGGCCAGTCGAGTGGGATCAGAACCGGTGGGGGCACGCAAAGTGCACCCGCTGGGTGTAATCCCCGAGACTATGGTGGACTGCGGGCAGTCGACCATAGTCTTAGTATTGATTGTCTTTGTCGTTTTTCGCTGTAAAATAACTTCCTCTCCCTGATTGCATGAATCTTGTGATCTTGGAGCTCGCTTTGCTGACTTGGAGAAACAGCAGATCCAGCTAAACCTTGACTTGGAATTGGCCAAGACAGAGCTGCAAAAGGCCAAGGACAACGTCAATGGTAAGACGAGCTTGTCGACTGGTTTGTCTTAGGCTTGAGTACCCTTCTGCTCTTTCTGAATCAAGCACCATTTCTTTGCAAAAAAACTGAACGAAGCTCTAGTGAAGAAGGACCAGGATTTGGCTGCTGCTCAAAAGAAAGCTGACGACAAAACCGCTCTGGGTGAACAAAAACTGGCTTCAGTCGGCCAATTGGAAGAAGAGAACGCCAAGATGAAGTCTGCCCTGAACGAAGCCAACAAGGAGTGCACGCACTTGAAGAAGGACAATCTCAACCTGTACAAGAAGATGGAAGGCATCGCTCGCAGGAGGGATGATCTGGAGAGCTATCTGAGGAGCCTTGCCAAGAAGTTGTTCATCAAGCTTGAAGGTATACATTTTGCTCCGACTGATGTTTTTTTTGTCGACTCAGCATACGAAAAATGACTTATCCTTGGACCGTGAATGCAGAGTTTTGCCAGAACTTCGAGGAGGAGACTGGGCGGATTGAGCCAGGTTTGGACCCCATCAACTCCCCCGTGAAAGATGAAACTGCCATGAATCTTCTCCGACTGGAATCCCGCATCATCGACGGTGTTGTGGACTACTTGGCTCAACTGAAGGTCGCCATGTCACGGATCGACACGGCACTTTGGCCAGGGGCCATGCTCCAGAATGATCTCGAGTCCCTGATGACTCGACTTAACGAGATCCCTGGTCGAGTGCAGGAGTGGAAGAAATCTTCTGCCCGGTGTGGCGCTGATGTGGCTCTGTCTTTGGTTCGTGTCCACTGCAAGGAGGTGCGACAAGATAAGCTGGCAGCAATCAAGGTCGCCAACACCCAGAGGCATGACTTCCGATCTTTTATGGAGACTTTTATTGCTGCAGCCACTCGGATCACCGACAGCGTCAACCTGGACGAGTTCGTCGAGCTTGCCAGTCCTCCTCCCGTGGAGTGAACAAACTTTTATGCCCCACCTTAAATTTGCCTCGGAATGCCGAGTGGTTTTTGTAACCGTTAAACTCTTTCGGGCTGAATGCCCGAGCACTTCGATCTGCGGTCTGGAACCTTTAGTATTTATCTGAACTTGGTTTATCGTTCAATATCTTCATGAATTCTCCGTCGAGTGGAACTCGTTCTTCACTCGAGACGAATTTTTGTATTTGTGGCGCAGCTCCGAAGGAGAAGGTAGCAGTCGACCTGCACCTCATCATCCTTGCGGGTCGGGATGGAGCGCATGTTGTATTTGTGGCGAAGCTCCAAAGGAGAAGGTGGCAGTCGACCTGCACCTCGTCGTCCTTGCGGAGCGGGATGGAGCGCACGTTGTATTTGTGGCGAAGCTCACAAGGAGAAGGTGGCAGTTGACCTGCACCTCGTCGTCCTTGCGGATTGGGATGGAGCGCACGTTGTATTTGTGGCGAAGCTCCCAAGGAGAAGGTGGCAGTCGACCTGCACCTCGTCGTCCTTGCAGATTGGGATGGAGCGCACATTGTATTTGTGGCGAAGCTCCCAAGGAGAAGGTGGCAGTCGACCTGCACCTCATCGTCCTTGCGGATTGGGATGTGTTTCGTACTTAGGCGAGTACTGGACTGCAGCTAAGCCTCCGAGTGGGAGGGTCGCTCTCCACTCGGTAGGATTTTTCCAACTTAGGCGAGTACTGGACTGCAGCTAAGCCTCCAAGTGGGAGGGTCGCTCTCCACTCGGTAGGATTTTTCAAACTTAGGCGAGTACTGGACTGCAGCTAAGCCCCCGAGTGGGAGGCTGGCTCCCCACTCGGTATGATTTTTTCAAACTTAGGCGTGTACTGGACTGCAGCTAAGCCCCCGAGTGGGAGGATGGCTCCCCACTCGGTAAGATTTTTTCAAACTTAGGCGAGTACTGGACTGCAGCTAAGCCCCCGAGTGGGAGGCTGGCTCTCCACTCAGTAGGATTTTTTCAAACTTAGGCGAGTACTGGACTGCAGCTAAGCCCCCGAGTGGGAGGATGGCTCCCCACTCGATAGGATTTTCAAACTTAGGCGAGTGATGGACTGCCATTAAGCCTCTTAGTGAGAGAACTTAGGCGGGTACTCGACTGCAGCTAAGCCTCCGAGTGGGAGGGTCGCTCTCCACTCGGTAGGATTTTTCAAACTTAGGCGAGTACTAGACTGCAGCTAAGCCCCCGAGTGGGAGGCTGGCTCCCCACTCGGTAGGATTTTTTCAAACTTAGGCGAGTACTGGACTGCAGCTAAGCCCCCGAGTGGGAGGCTGGCTCCCCACTCGGTAGGAATTTTTCAAACTTAGGCGAGTACTGGACTGCAGCTAAGCCCCCGAGTGGGAGGATGGCTCCCCACTCGGTAGGATTTTTTAGGCGAGTGCTGGACTGCCATTAAGCCTCTTAGTGAGAGAACTTAGGCGAGTACTCGACTGCAGCTAAGCCCCCGAGTGGGAGGGTTGCTCTCCACTCGGTAGGATATTCAAATACTTAGGCGAGTACTGGACTGCAGCTAAGCCCCCGAGTGGGAGGCTGGCTCACCACTCGGTAGGATTCTCAAACACTTAGGTGAAACGGGTTCGCAGCTAAGCCTCCGAGTGAGAAGCTGGCTCACCACTCGGTAGGATTTTCAAACACTTAGGCGAAACAGGTTCGCAGCTAAGCCCCCGAGCGAAAGGCTGGCTCACCACTCGACAGGAAATTATTTTTGCAAACTTAGGCGAAACGGATTCGCAGCTAAGCCACCCACTGGGGATTTCTCACACAAACAAAAACAATAACAACTACTGGGAAAATTATAGCGCTCTTGTCTTTGATAGATAAACTACAGAAGTTTTTCTTATTACATCTCATCCGAGTGAGAATTCAAGTATAAAAGGGGCGGAGCAGCTCTGCATTCCAGGCTCGTGGCTCATCAATCTGGTGATCGACATTATAAAGGTGGTACGCTCCATTGTGGAGGACTCTGGTGACTATGAAGGGACCTTCCCAAGTAGGAGCGAGTTTGTGTGGTTTCTGTTGATCCACTCGGAGGACGAAGTCTCCTTCTTGGAAGGCTCGACTCTTCACATTTCTGGCATGGAATCGACGCAAGTCTTGCTGATAGATGGTCGATCGGATCATGGCCATTTCTCTTTCTTCTTCCAGGAGGTCGACTGCGTCCTGTCGGGCTTGTTCTGCTTCATCTTCAGAGTAGAGCTCGACTCGGGGTGCGTTGTGAAGCAGGTCACTCGGCAAAACTGCTTCGACTCCGTAGACCAGAAAGAATGGGGTTCTTCCAGTCGATCAGTTCGGGGTTGTCCTCAATCCCCAAAGAACTGAGGGAAGCTCGTCGACCCATGCACCTGCTGCGTGCTTGATATCGCGCATCAGTCGGGGTTTCAGTCCTTTGAGAATTAAGTCGTTTGCTCTTTCCGCTTGTCCATTCGACTTGGGGTGAGCGACCGAAGCGTAGTCGACTCGTGTGCCTTGAGAGGCGCAAAAGGCTCTGAATTTGTCGGAATCGAAGTTTGACCCATTGTCAATGATGATGCTGCGCGGAACTCCATATCTGAATATCAACTCTCTGATGAAACTAATAGCAGTGCAAGCATCAAGATTCTTGATAGGCTTAGCTTCAATCCATTTGGTGAACTTGTCGACTGCTACTAGCACATGAGTGAAGCCGCTCCTGCCCGTTCTTAGTGGTCCAACCATGTCCAGTCCCCAAAAAGCGAAGGGCCAGACGAGTGGAATGGTTTTCAGGGCTGACGCAGGTTTGTGCGACATATTGGAGTAAAACTGACATCCTTCACATTTGTCGACTATCTCTTTCGCCATTTCATTTGCTCTTGGCCAGTAGAATCCCGCTCGGTATGCTTTAGCCACAATGGTCCGAGAGGACGCATGATGACCACAGGTTCCTGAGTGGATATCATCAAGGATTATCTGACCTTCTTCTGGTGTTATACACTTCTGACTGACTCCAGTCGCGCTTTCTCTATACAACTGTCCCTTTATGACTGTAAAGGCCTTGGATCGACGGACGATCTGTCGAGCCTCTTCTTCGTCCTTTGGGAGTTCTTTCCTTAGGATGTACGCGATGTACGGTACCGTCCAGTCTGGAGTAATGACCAAAACTTCCATGATCAGGTCGACCACAGCCGGAACTTCAACTTCAATCGGATCCGTGGCACTTTTTGGCTGCGGGGCTTCTTCAGTGAAGGGATCCTCCTGAACTGATGGTGTGTGGATGTGTTCCAAAAACACATTGCTAGGAATGGCTTCTCTTTTGGAACCTATTTTCGCCAAATCATCAGCTGCTTGATTTTTCAGTCGGGGTATGTGATGAAGTTCTAACCCCTCGAATTTCTTCTCCAGCTTTCTCACTGCATTGCAATAACCAGTCATGGCCGGACTTCTGACGTCCCACTCTTTCATCACTTGATTAACCACCAAATCTGAGTCGCCATAGACCATGAGGCGATGGACACCGAGTGAAATGGCCATGCGCAACCCATATAAAAGTGCTCCGTATTCTGCTTCGTTATTGGAGGAATCAAAGTGGATTTGAAGAACATATCTGAGCTTATCTCCTCGGGGGGAGACCAATACTACTCCGGCACCGGAACCATTCAGCATTTTGGAACCGTCGAAGAACATGGTCCAATGCTCCGAGTGAACCTGAGTCGGCAGTTGGTGTTCAATCCACTCGGCGACGAAATCTGCTATTGCTTGGGACTTGTTAGTTTTCTTTGCCTCAAATCTGATATCTAGAGGAAGGAGTTCAATCGCCCA
This sequence comes from Triticum aestivum, assembly GCF_018294505.1. Classification (NCBI taxonomy): domain Eukaryota; kingdom Viridiplantae; phylum Streptophyta; class Magnoliopsida; order Poales; family Poaceae; genus Triticum; species Triticum aestivum. Next base: position 728,516,432 of record NC_057800.1, on the reverse strand, counting down.
TTTTGCCACTCGACCAGTTGCATCTCTATTGTGCAGGATCTCTGACAATGGAGCGTCGCTGACGACTGTAATGGAATGATCGAAGAAGTAATGAGCAACCTTCTTTGTGGTCATATAAATCCCATATACAAGCTTCTGATAATGAGGATATCTTTGCTTCGACGGGGTCAAAACTTCAGAAACATAATATACTGGGCGCTGAACTTTGAAGGCTTTTCCTTCTTCTTCTCGTCGACCGTAAGTACCGTACTGACGACTTGTCCCGTGGCTGAGATGTAAAGCAGCAAAGGCTCTTTGCTGATTGGAGCAGCAAGCACTGGCTGGGTGGAGAGCAGAGCTTTGAGCACTGCAAACGTTGCATCAGCTTCAGGAGTCCACTCGAACTTGTCTGACTTCTTCATCAACCGGTAAAGAGGCAATGCCTTTTCACCGAGACGAGAGATGAATCGACTTAAAGCGGCCAAGCAACCAGTAAGCTTCTGGACGTCGTGCACTCGCACAGGATGTTTCATCCGGAGTATAGTACCGACTTTCTCTGGATTGGCGTCGATTCCCCGTTCGGAAACAAGAAAACCGAGTAACTTTCCGCCAGGAACTCCGAATGTGCACTTTGATGGATTAAGCTTGATATCATACCTCCTGAGGTTGGCAAAGGTTTCAGCAAGGTCAGTCAGCAGGTCGGAACCCTTCCATGACTTGACCACAATATCATCCATGTATGCTTCCACATTCCGACTGATTTGAGTGAGCAAACACTTCTCAATCATCCTCATGAATGTGGCTCCGGCATTCTTGAGGCCGAATGGCATGGTAACATAACAGAAGCACCCGAATGGAGTGATGAAAGCTGTTTTGATCTCGTCAGGTCCATACAGATGGATCTGATGGTACCCGGAATAAGCGTCTAAAAAGACAGTCGCTCACATCCCGCAGTCGAGTCGACTATCTGGTCGATGCGGGGGAGAGGAAAATGATCTTTCGGCCAGGCCCGATTGATATGTTTAAAGTCAATGCACATGCGAAGTGACTTGTCCTTCTTGGGGACCATGACAACATTGGCGAGCCACTCGGAGTGGCAAATCTCTCGGATGAACTCTGCTGCTAAGAGCCGAGCCACCTCCTCACCAATAGCCTTTCTCTTCTGGACGGCGGACCGTCGGAGATGTTCTTTGACAGGTTTCACTTTTGAGTCGACTCGTAGGCGGTGCTCAGCCAGCCCTCTAGGAACACCCGGCATGTCAGAAGGCTTCCATGCGAAGATGTCCCAGTTCTCACGGAGGAACTGGATGAGCGCTTCTTCCTATTTGGAGTCGAGTGTTGTTGAGATATGAGTCGGAATAGTGCTATGTCTCGAGCTAGGGTTGGTTTTCCCCGAAGAGGAGGGGGTGATGCAGCACAGTAGTGTAAGTATTTCCCTCAGTTTTTGAGAACCAAGGTATCAATCCAGTAGGAGGTCACGCGCAAGTCCCTCGTACCTGCACAAAACAGTAGCAACTCGCAACCAACGCTTAGGGGTTGTCAATCCCTTCACGGTCACTTACGAGAGTGAGATCTGATAGAGATAATATTTTTGGTATTTTTGGTATAAAGATGCGAAGTGAAAAGTAAAAGCAAAACAAGTAAAATAAAGTAATGGAGATTGATATGATGAGAATAGACCCGGGGGCCATAGGTTTCACTAGTGGCTTCTCTCAAGAGCATAGATATTCTATGGTGGGTGAACAAATTACTGTTGAGCAATTGATAGAATTGAGCATAGTTATGAGGTTATCTAGGTATGATCATGTATATAGGCATCACGTTCGTGACAAGTAGACCGACTCCTGCCTGCATCTACTACTATTACTCCACTCATCGACCGCTATCCAGCATGCATCTAGAGTATTAAGTTAAAAAACAGAGTAACGCCTTAAGCAAGATGACATGATGTAGAGGAATAAATTCATGCAATATGATAAATACCCCATCTTGTTATCCTCGATGGCAACAATACAATACGTGCCTTGCAACTCTTTCTGTCACTGAGTAAGGACACCGCAAGATTGAACCCAAAGCTAAGCACTTCTCCCATTGCAAGAACTACCAATCTAGTTGGTCAAACCAAATGGATAATTCGAAGAGACTTGCAAAGATAACTCAATCATACATAAAAGAATTCAGAGAAGATTCAAATATTATTCATAGATAAGTTGGATCATAAACCCACAATTCATCGGTCTCAACAAACACACCGCAAAAAGAAGATTACATCGAATAGATCTCCACGAGAGAGGGGGGGATCATTGTATTGAGATCCAAAAAGAGAGAAGAAGCCATCTAGCTACTAGCTATGGACCCGAGGGTCTGAAGTAAACTACTCACACTTCATCGGAAGGGCTATGGTGTTGATGTAGAATCCCTCCGTGATGGATGCCCTCTCCGGCGGAGCTCCGGAACAGGCCCCAAGATGGGATCTCGTGGATACAGGAAGTTGCGGCGGTGTAATTAGGTTTTTGGCTCCGTCTTTGATCTAATGGGGGTACATAGGTATATATAGGAGGAAGGAGCACGTCGGTGGAGCTCTGAGGGGCCCACGAGGTAGGGGGGCGCGCCCAGGGGGGCGCGCCCTCCACCCTCGTGACCTCCCCAGAAACTTCTTGGAGTAGGGTCCAAGTCTCCTGGATCACGTTCGGTGAGAAGATCACGTTCCCGAAGGTTTCATTCCGTTTGGACTCCGTTTGATATTCTGTTTCCTCGAAATACTAAAATAGGCAAAAAAACAGCAATTCTGGGCTGGGCCTCCGGTTAATAGGTTAGTCCCAAAAATAATATAAAAGTGGAAAATAATGCCCAATATAGTCCAAAACAGTAGATAAAGTAGCATGGAGCAATCAAAAATTATAGATACATTGGAGACGTATCAGGCATCCCCAAGCTTAATTCCTGCTCGTCCTCGAGTAGGTAAATGATAAAAAGAGAATTTTTGATGCGGAAGGTTCAAGACAAAAGTTCATATTGACATAAAAAATGGTATGAATATTCAGATGCGAAAGGTTCAAGACAAAAGTTTATATTGACATAAAAATGATAATACTTCAAGCATACTAATCAAACAATTATGTCATCTCAAAATAACATGGCCAAAGGAAGTTCTTCCCTACAAAATCATATAGTTAGGCTATGCTTCATTTTCGTCACACAAAGATGTTCCCAACTTCTATACCCCCGATGACAAGCCAAGCAATTGTTTCATACTCAAATAATCTCAAACTTTTTCAACCTTCACGCAATACATGAGCGCGAGCCATGGACATAGCACTATGGGTGGTATAGAATATGATGATGGGGATTGTGTGGAGAAGACAAAAAAGGAGAAAGTCTCACATCAACGAGGCTAATCAATGAGCTATGGAGATGCCCATCAATTGATGTTAATGCAAGGATTAGGGATTGCCATGCAACGGATGCACTAGGGCTAAGAATGCTCAACAAAAGAAAACTAGTGGGTGTGCATCCAACTTGCTTGCTCATGAAGACCTAGGGCATTTTGAGGAAGCCCATCGTTGGAATATACAAGCCAAGTTCTATAATGAAAAATTCCCACTAGTATGAACAAGACAAATTATGAGACTCACTATATGAAAATCATGGTGCTACTTTGAAGCACAATATATGAGACTCACTACATGAAGACCAAGGTGCTACTTTGAAGCACAAGTGTGGAAAAAGAGATAGTAGCATTGCCCTTTTTATTTTCTCTCTTTTTTTTGGGCCTTTCTTTTTTTCTTTTTGGCCTTTCTCTTTTTTTTGATTGGGCAATGCTCTAATAATGATGATCATCACACTTCTATTGATTACAACATAATGATTACAACTCGATACTAGAACAAGATATGACTCTATATGAATGCCTCCGGCGGTGTACCGGGATGGTGCAATGAATCAAGAGTGACATGTATGAAAAATAATGCATGGTGGCTTTGCCACAAATACGATGTCAACTATAAGATCATGCAATGGCAATATGACAAAAGTAAAGCATGTCATGATGATGATGATGATGATGATGATGGAAGTTGCATGGCAATATATCTCGGAATGGCTATGGAAATGCCATGATAGGTAGGTATGGTGGCTGTTTTGAGGAATATATAGAGAGGTTTATGTGTGAAATAGCGTATCATATCACGGGGTTTGGATGCACCGGCGAAGTTTGCACCAACTCTCAATGTGAGAAAGGGCAATGCACGGTACCGAAGAGGCTAGCAAATGGCGGAAAGGTAAAAGTGCGTATAATCCATGGACTCAACATTAGTCAAAATAACTCATATACTTATTGCAAAAATTTAGAAGTCATCAAAAATCAAGTACTATGTGCATGCTCCTAGGGGGATAGATTGGTAGGAAAAGACCATCGCTCGTCCCCGACCGCCACTCATAAGGATGCACAAGCCAGGTACACTTCATGCTTCAAATTTGTTACACAACTTTAACCATACGTGCATGCTACGGGACTTGCTAACTTCAACACAAGTATTTCTCAAATTCACAACTACTCAACTAGCACGACTATGATATTATCACCTCCATATCTCAAAACAATTATCAAGCATCAAACTTATCTTAGTATTCAACCCACTAAAAAGAAAGTTTCACATATCTTGAATACCAAGTATATTAACATTAAGCAAATTACCATGCTATTAACGACTCTCAAAATAATCTAAGTGAAGCATGAGAGATCAAGTTTCTTTAAAACAAACCACCACCGTGCTCTAAAAGATCTAAGTGAAGCACTAGAGCAAAAATTATCACGCTCAAAAAGATATAAGTGAAGCACATAGAGAAAACTATCAAGCTCAAAAGATATAAGTGAAGCACATAGAGTATTCTAACAAATTTCAATTCATACATGGCTCTCTCAAAAGGTGTGTACAGCAAGGATGATTGTGGTAGACTAACAAGCAAAGACACAAATAATACAAGACGCTCCAAGCAAGACACATATTATGTGGTGAATAAAAATATAGCTCCAAGTAAATTACCGATGGAAGTGGACGAAAGAGGGGATGCCTTCCGGGGCATCCCCAAGCTTTGACTTTTTGGTGTCCTTGGATTATCTTGGGGCTGCCATGGGCATCCCCAAGCTTAGGCTCTTGCCACTCCTTGTTCCATAATCCATCAAAAGAATTCACCCAAAACTTGAAAACTTCACAACACAAAACTCAATAGAAATCTCGTGAGCTCCGTTAGAGAAAGAAAACAAAAGACTACTTTAAGGTACTGTAGTGAACTTGTTCTTTATTTGTATTGGTGTTAAACCTACTGTATTACAACTTCTCTATGGTTTATAAACTATTTTACTAGCCATAGATTCATCAAAATAAGCAAAGAACACACGCAAAACAGAATCTGTCAAAAACAGAACAGTCTGTAGTAATCTGTTACTAACGCAAACTTCTGGAACCCAAAAAATTCTACCAAAATTAGACGACCTGTGCAATTTGTTTATTGATCAGCAGCAATTGGAATCACTATTTTATCACGTTCTGGTGATTTTTGACAATTCGGGCACTAAGTGCAAAGATTCTGGAAATTACAGCAAGATCAAATAACTATCTTCCAAGAAGATCTAATAGGTTTAACTTGGCACAAACACTAATTAAAAGATAAAACCACATCTAAACAGAATCTAGATGGATTATTTATTCCTAAACAGAACCAAAAACAAAAAACACAAAATAAAATTGGGTTGCCTCCCAACAAGCGCTATCGTTTAACGCCCCTAGCTAGGCATAAAAGCAAGGATAGATCTATGTATTGCCATCTTTAATTTTCAACTTTTTAGCGGAGTCATGCTCGAATCCGGGGGGTTCTTCCCTCTTCCCTTCATACTCGGAAATTTTTAGATCTAAAGAATCCAACCGTTTATTGCAAAGAGTAATCAACATATTCATACGGTTAAGATTTCCGCTAATATTTTTAAGAGGCTCAAGAGACTTTTGTAAACTCTTTGTTACTTCGCAAATCTTCTCAAACACTTGGGTTTCTTCCTGGGTAGGATGAGATCCTCCCTTTTGGGGTGGTGTTCCCACTATTCCCTCTATAATCTCATGCGCAATACCGGGATCAATATTAATGAAATTTCCCTTGGCCATGCAATCCAAGAGTTGTCTATGCGTCATGTTTAACCCAACATAAAAATGGCGAAGAAGAATTCTAAAGTTCACCTCTAGGGTGCACTTACGATAAGATTCCATCATCCTATACCAAGCATCTTTTAAGTTTTCTCCTTGCCGTTGCTTGAAGTGAAGAACTTCAAACTCGGGAGACATAGGAGCGGATAAGGAATTCGACATAGCGACAGGTAAGCAAACTAACACACGAGCAAACAAAAGGCAAAGGGAAAAATAGGAGGAGATTGGGAAAGAGAGGGCGAACAAAACGACAAGGGTGAAGTGGGGGAGAGGAAAACGAGAGGCAAATGGCAAATAATGTAATGCGAGAGATAGAGATTGTGATGGGTACTTGGTATGTTGACTTTTGTGTAGACTTCCCTGGCAACGGCGCCAGAAATGGCTCATTGACGGGAGAGTAAATCTTGACTTGACTTGGCGTAGGCCTCCCCGGCAACGGCGCCAGAAATGGCTCGTTGACGGGAGAGTAAATCTTGACTTGAATTGGCGTAGGCCTCCCCGGCAACGGCGCCAGAAATCCTTCTTGCTACGTCTCGAGCTAGCGTTGGTTTTCCCCGAAGAGGAGGGGGTGATGCAGCACAGTAGCGTAAGTATTTCCCTCAGTTTTTGAGAACCAAGGTATCAATCCAGTAGGAGGTCACGCGCAAGTCCCTCGTACTTGCACAAAACGGTAGCAACTCGCAACCAACACTTAGGGGTTGTCAATCCCTCCACGGTCAATTACGAGAGTGAGATCTGATAGAGATAATATTTTTGGTATTTTTGGTATAAAGATGCAAAGTGAAAAGTAAAAGCAAAACAAGTAAAATAAAGTAATGGAGATTGATATGATGAGAATAGACCCGGGGGCCATAGGTTTCACTAGTGGCTTCTCTCAAGAGCATAGATATTCTACGGTGGGTGAACAAATTACTGTTGAGCAATTGATAGAATTGAGCATAGTTATGAGGTTATCTAGGTATGATCATGTATATAGGCATCACGTCCGTGACAAGTAGACCGACTCCTGCCTGCATCTACTACTATTACTCCACTCATCGACCGCTATCCAGCATGCATCTAGAGTATTAAGTTAAAAAACAGAGTAACGCCTTAAGCAAGATGACATGATGTAGAGGAATAAATTCATGCAATATGATAAATACCCCATCTTGTTATCCTCGATGGCAACAATACAATACGTGCCTTGCAACTCTTTCTGTCACTGAGTAAGGACACCACAAGATTGAACCCAAAGCTAAGCACTTCTCCCATTGCAAGAACTACCAATCTAGTTGGCCAAACCAAATAGATAATTCGAAGAGACTTGCAAAGATAACTCAATCATACATAAAAGAATTCAGAGAAGATTCAAATATTATTCATAGATAAGTTGGATCATAAACCCACAATTCATCGGCCTCAACAAACACACCGCAAAAAGAAGATTACATCGAATAGATCTACACGAGAGAGGGGGAGATCATTGTATTGAGATCCAAAAAGAGAGAAGAAGCCATCTAGCTACTAGCTATGGACCCGAAGGTCTGAAGTAAACTACTCACACTTCATCGGAAGGGCTATGTTGTTGATGTAGAAGCCCTCCGTGATGGATGCCCTCTCCGGCGGAGCTCCGGAACATGCCCCAAGATGGGATCTCGTGGATACAGGAAGTTGTGGCGGTGGAATTAGGTTTTTGGCTCCGTCTTTGATCTAATGGGGGTACGTAGGTATATATAGGAGGAAGGAGCACGTCGGTGGAGCTCTGAGGGGCCCACAAGGCAGGGGGCGCGCCCTCCACCCTCGTAACCTCCTCGGAAACTTCTTGGAGTAGGGTCCAAGTCTCCTGGATCACGTTCGGTGAGAAGATCACGTTCCCGAAGGTTTCATTCCGTTTGGACTCCGTTTGATATTCTGTTTCCTCGAAATACTGAAATAGGCAAAAAATAGCAATTCCGGGCTGGGCCTCCGGTTAATAGGTTAGTCCCAAAAATAATATAAAAGTGGAAAACAAAGCCCAATATAGTCCAAAACAGTATATAAAGTAGCATGGAGCAATCAAAAATTATAGATACGTTGGAGACGTATCAAGCAGCACTGGGATCGGTCGGGTGAATGTGAACCGGCTTCGTTTCACCAGATGACTAAAAAGCTGATTCTGTAGCGGGCTTCTTTGCTCGCAACAAATCACTCGGGTCTGCAGTCTTCTGGTACTCCTGCAGCTCCACCACTGCCATCTGAGCATCAGCAATCTTTTAGCCTTTCTGAAAACACTCTTCTGCTTTCTTCCGATTGCCCGTAACAGTGATCAGACCTTTGGGACCAGGCATCTTCAATTTGAGATACACATAACATGGTCGAGCCATGAAGCGTGTGTAAGCTGGCCTACCCAAAATAGCGTGATAAGCACTCTGTAAATCCACAACTTCGAACGTCAACTTTTCTTTGCGGTAATTCTTGGAATCACCGAAAACCACATCAAGAGCAATTTGGTCGAGTGACTCAGCCTTCTTCTCAGGAATGACTCCATGGAAACTCATGTTGCTGGTACTGAGTCCGGACATCGGAATGCCCATCCCTTTCAACGTCTCAGCATACAGTATGTTCAAACCACTGCCACCATCCATCAAGACTTTGGTCAGTCGAGTGCCTTTAGCAACTGGGTTGACCACCAAAGCTTGCCTCCCAGGGCTGGCAATGTGCGTTGGGTGATCGGACTGGTCGAATGTGATGGCAGTCTGAGACCACTTCAGATAACCGGGGGTCGCCGGAGAAACCATATTCACCTCACGGTTGATAACTTTTAGTCGACTTTTGCTTTCAACATCAGCAAAAATCATCAACTAGGGGTATCCATCATCACTGTCCTCCTTGTCCTCAACTTTGTCCGACTCCTTTTCCTTATCTTTGGGTTGTTTGCCCTGGAACTGCTGGATCAAGAGCCGACACTGTTGAGTGGTATGTTTCGGGTAAATGAGCTTACCCTCTTCATCTTTCTTGGTGTGGATGTGACATGGCAAATCCAACACATCATTTCCATCTTGGTCTTTAACTTTCTTGAGGTTCCAAGGCCCTTTGGGTTTCCCCTTAAACTTTCCTTGAGTTACAGCCAAGGCTTCCCCAGGAGCAACTGGCTCGACTTTCCGCTTCTGTTTCCGGTTGGAATTTCCTTCTCCAGTTTCTTGGGTGACTGACTTGTGCTTACCATGCCGGAGTCGATCCTCATCTTCACATTAGCGTACTTGGTGGCAATCTCCATCATCCGATTCAGAGACATGTCTCCGGTTCGACCGAATTTCAGATTTAGTTCTCTGTACTTGACGCCTTCTTTGAAGGCACAGACTGCTTGGTGATCAGGCACATTCTGTACCGTGTGATGTAACGTGATCCATCTCTGGATGTAATCCCTCAAAGTTTCATTCGGCTTCTACACGCAAGACCACAGTTCTGTCAGCCCTGCCGGTCGCTTGAATGTTCCTTCAAATGTGGTGACAAACACTCGGGCGAGATCTTCCCAAGTGTAAATGCTGCTGGGTGCTAACTGATTCAGCCACGCTTTGGCCGAGCCCTCCAACATGAGAGGCAGGTGCTTCATGGCCACTTCATCATTGCCACCGCCAATCTGCACAGCCACTCGGTAGTCTTCAAGCCAAGTATCGGGCTTGGACTCACCAGTGAACTTACTGACTCCAGTCGCCAACCTGAAGTTGGGAGGAATCACAGCGGCCCTGATGGCTGTACTAAAGCACGCTGGCCACGAAACATGTACTCTGCTGCTGATAGGTGCATCTCTGTCGTGACCTTCTCGGTGAGCTCTGTTCCTGTCGACCAAACCTTGAACGAGAATGGATCTCGCATCAAAGCCCGGTTCCCTGGGGTCGACTGGAATCCTTCGCCCAACACTATGAGGGAGCCTGTCATCTTGCTGTCGAGGCACATACGATCCACTCCTCGGGGGAGGGGTAGGCACTCGACGTCGATCATCATGATCGAATCGGTGATCATACTGCTCACGGTTCCCGTACTGATCACGCCGGTCCCCATGTCCCTCACGCCTCGGGGGCGATCTTGGGCTATGAGCCGACTGGACTGTGTCTGCAGCAATGGATCTGCTATGAATCCTGTTCCGTGACTGAGAAACAGCGGAATTTTAGTCTCCTGCTGCCCGGAGTAACGCTCTGATCTGCAGCAAGCCTCTGCCAACCTCTGACTAGGAAGGTTGAATCGACTCTGCTATACGGGCTGCAGCTGCTAAATTCTGAATCGGAGTTTGATATACCTGCGGCGGCGGAAAGAGCTGACGTCGACTGGATTCTGGAATCCGTTGTCGCGCACGCTCGTCGAGTGCTCGCTGAAGGTTCTCCAGTCAAGTGCGCTCAGCCAAGTTTGCCAGGCGCGCGTCCTCCAAGGCACGAGCCTCGGGGGTTTCTCCAACGATAGGAGTGTGCAGTGCATCCATGTTCCGGCGATGAAGTTCTTCTCTCTGCAGCGACGTGAGAGGCTCGGGGAGATATTCCTCATGGGGATGCGACGGGTCGCCTCCACCTGCGCCTCCGTCGGTGCGTGGAAAACCGGGAGGATTGCGCGGTCCATCGACCATCAGAACCTCCGCCGCCGGATCGCTGCTGTCGCACTCGGATGCGGTCTCTGCGGAGCCAGTCGACAGGTCGAATAGGCCGTAGAGGGATTCATCGGGCTCGATCACCATGACTTGAGGGGTGGCCGACTGGCGTGCCACCGCGTGTCTCACCCACCGCTGAAGTCTCGACCGACCGGAGCGCTTGCGCCGGCGGGAAACAGGGAGGGAGGACAACACAGGTGCCGACCGATAATGGGTCGACGGTTGCCGCAAGAGGATGCCGCGGACGCACGCACGAAAGTGCGTTGCCCCGCGGACAGGGAGTGCGTCCACGTCGAGCGGAGCCTCCTGAAGCCAAGCGGAGTCGTAGGCGATGAACGTGAGCGCGCCGAGACGGATCTCGCGGCCCTCCACCAAAACTCCGCCAAAAACCATGATGATTTGGGTCGGAAAAGATCGCAACTCCTCCAACAAATCGCTAAGACAACGGCCCCACGGTGGGCGCCAACTGTCGTGGTTCTAAGTCTGACAGTAATGTAGGGGGGTAGGTATGGAGAGGCAAGATCTTAGCTATGGAGTAGTTGTAAGCACACGAGGTTTACGAGTTCAGGCCCTTCTCGGAGGAAGTAATAGCCCTACATCTCGGAGCCCGCAGGCGGTCGACTGGATTATGTGTGTATGAATTACAGGGGTGCGAACCCTTTACATTGAGGACGGGGGTGGCTTATATAGAGTCCGCCAGACCCCTCCGGCCCTCAGTTATGCAGGGTTTCAAATACATTAAGGTCGGGCGTTACTGGTAACGCCCCTAATAAAGTGCTATGATGACCATAAAAGCTACTTAATGACCGACCGTTAGCGTGCGGAGTGACTTTAGGTCTCCTGGCCGTCGAGTGGTTGGATCTTGGTCGAGTGGTTGCTTCTTGGTCGAGTGTCTTCGAGTCTGTCGAGTGAAACACCTCCAAGTCGATTGAAAGGTGCTTTCTTCTAGAGATGTCCTTGGGTAGGGTAGTTAGGACAGGTCCATGATCCTACCCTAGGTACATAGCTTCATCACCGGGCAAGCGTTCAAATACTCATACTCACCGTGATAAAGGACGCAATCATTAGGGCATGCATGTTTCTTCTGCACCTCTAACCCTAGAGGGCAGACAACCTTCTTTGCTTTGTACGTACTCTCGGGCAATTCGTTGTCCTTTGGAAGCATATCCTTTATCATTACCAGCAACTTTCTAAATTCCTTGTCAGATACACCATTCTCTGCCTTCCATTGCAGCAATTTCAGTGTGGTGCCCAGCTTTTTCTTGTCACCTACGCAATTCGGGTACATTATTTTTTTGTGATCCTCTAACATGCGCTGCAACTTCTTCTCCAAATCACTTGCGCAGTTTCTCTTTGCATCGGCAATGGCCCGATCTAGATCATCAACGGGCTCATCCGATGCCTCTTCTTCAGCTTCTTCCCGCATTCCCGGCTCAGCTTCTTCCCGCATTACCGGCTCAGCTTCTTCCCTCATTGTTGTATCATCGTATTCAGGGAACCCATGGCCAGGATAGCTGTCGTCGTCCTCTTCTTCTTCATTGTCTTCCATCATAACCCCTCTTTCTCCATGCTTGGTCCAAACATTATAGTGGGGCATGAAACCAGACTCAAACAGGTGGACGTGAATGGTTCTTGACGTAGAGTAATTGTGACCATTCTTACAGCAAGCACATGGACAATGCATAAAACCATCCGCTCGCTTGTTTGCCTCAACTGCAAGCAGAAAAGTATGCACGCATTAATGAACTCGGGAGAGCATCGGTCATCGTACATCCATTGCTGGCTCATCTTCAATACACAGCACCGAAAACATCAAATTAATACAATACATAAAGTTCATACATAAAGATCATACAATACTTAAATGCAACAAACAAATAACTCTCTAGCTAAAGAATTTAAATGCAACAACAAATGCGATCAAGATCGCAATTAAGGTAACAATTGATCCAACGGCATAATGATACCAAGCCTCACTATGAATGACATATTTTCTAATATTTCTAATCTTCAAGCGCATTTTCTCCATCTTAATCTTGTGATCATCGACGACATCAGCAACATGCAACTCCAATTCCATCTTCTCCCCCTCAATTCTTTTCAATATTTCCTTCAAATCCTCGTTTTCTCTTTCAACTAAATTTAACCTCTCGACAATAGGGTCGGTTGGAATTTCCGGTTCAACTACCTCCTACATACAAATATCTATGTCAACTTGATGGGCATAATTTGTCATAAACACGAAATGCAATGAATAGTTTTAAAAGAGAATATACCACATCCGAATCATAACCCGGACGAGGGCCGACGGGGATGGATATCAAAACCATGGCACTATGTATAACAAACAATGTATGGGTAAGATAATTATACGAGTAACTATATATCCAAATCACACAAACATCAATTTTTTATATAAAACTTCATGAACAAGAGGCTCACCACAAGGTGGTGTCGGTGACGGGACGTTGCGAGCGATCGACGGTGGTTACGACGGAGATTTAGAAGGTACTAAGTAAATCACACCTACATATGCAAACTAAGTGTTATTTTTGACCTCAAATTGCATATAAATCAAATACTAGCACATATATATAATTCCTCCCAAATTACTAAACTCAAAAATCAATCACTATATAAAGCATTGCGCGAGCTAATCTAGCAATGAGAGATGAAAGGAAAAAGTTGCTAACCTTTGTGATCATTTGAATGGATGGGGGCCTTCAAATCTTGACAAATTTTGGGCAAAATGTGTGATGAGCTTGAGAGGAAGAGGAAAAAGAATAGAGAGGAGAGGGGAAAGGGGAAGAACAGAGCGAGCTCGGGTGGACGAAGGGTCTATGTAGGACGACCTTTAGTACCGGTTCGTGATACGATCCGGTACTAAAGGTGCTGGAGGGGCCCCGGACTGACAACATCCTGCCACCACTCACTTTAGTACCGGTTCGTGGCACGAACTGGTGCTAAAGGTTCGCCACGAACCGGTACTAATGAGAGCGGCCCGGCTAGCCGTTGGAACCGGCACTTATGTACACATTAGTGTCGGCTCAAATTCAAATCAGCACTAATGTGCTTCACGTTTGACCCTTTTTCTACTAGTGTTAGGTTGGATCCTTTCGATCTACGCCACTCTTCATCGGCGCGTTGGTCCTACGTGGCCTTAGCACGACGACTTCCCGACTGTCTAGTACAGTAAGTTTTGCCCGGCTCCGGCGAGGGAGGCGCGATGATGGCGGCATGCCTTCGGCTCGCTTCAGTGCTTGTAGTCGTCGCTAGGTGGTCTACGGATCTGGATGTAATTTTTACTATATCTGATGTTTTTTGTATTGCCATGATTAAAGATAAATAGATCGGAAGTTTTCTCGAAAAAACAACATTTCACCCCCTTAATCTCATTGCCCACTGCTGATTCTGATCACTCCCAGACGCTTACGCAGCTCGCTGAAATGCACCCTTTGTTAACACATCAGCTGATTTTGTGTGCCAACGTGATCAATCTCCACTAGTCCGGTCTCCATGCAATTGCGAACGTAATGAAACTTTATATCAATATGCTTGCTGCGGCCATAGTGAACAGGATTCTTACTCCGTTCTATGGCTAATTGGTTATCAACCATGAGCTTGAATGTTGGTGGCGAGTCGCCCTTCATATCTGCAATAAGGCCAGTTAACCAAATGCTTTGACATGTTGCTGCACATGCGGTGACGTACTCTGCTTCACAGGAAGAAAGAGAAACAACCTTCTATTTCTGGGAGCTCTATGTGATCAAGTTCTTGCAGAGGAAGAAGACGTATCCTGATGTACTCTTGCGATCCCCGGTGTTCCCTGCATGACCACTGTTATTGTACCCGAGCAAGTGTGCATCACCATCGTCTACCCTGTAGAAGCAACCACAGTGCATTGTACCAAAATCGACTTGAGATCTGTGCTATAAGATCAAACAGTAGGAGAGGCGTTCGTTCTGACACATAAAAAATCTGACGTCAGTTTTTTATCATTCCGTTTTGTTTTGTTCGTCCCATAGCAAAAGAAATTGCAGTCACCTAATAAAGTGACCAACTTATCAACGCTATGCTCAATAGATCGTCAAACTAATATCATTTTGATTTCTCCTCCTTAACAGGACACCAAGTCACTGACCCAACTTAATTGATCGCTGATATATGTTTTTGAACTCCGGTTAAAAAAATGTACTTATTCAAAACAAACTACATCACGAGTTTTACAATGACCAACCCAAAAGAATTTTGAATATTGGGTATGCATTTGCATCCTGATCCCCTAATTTACTCAATGGCAACACATGCCATGAGAACATACCTCGGAAAATGTTTTCTTGGCTAGCAACCGCTCACATAAGTCGAACTCAAACATCAAGGAGCTAAACACGAGACGTTTGGCTTGCCTGCGCATCTCCTTCGTCTCCAAGTCAAGGATAATGAGCAGACCATGAGGCCACTCATTAGACCACATCCTCAGCAGCACGGCGCTGCTCATCTCTCCAGAGCCCTCAAACTCAATTATCACAGCGCCCGGAGGGATGTAGGGATGCAACGATCATAGCTTCTCCTCCAGATCGATTACGGCCTCCCGCTCCCATTCACCATCGTTGAGTTGTAGCCAAGAGGAGACCGTGAACCCGTCAGTGACAAGCAACCGCAGCTTCCCGTCGGGCGATTTCCCTAGGTGTCGCTGACTTTCTTGGCACTTGACGGGCGGGAGCTTCGTCGTGTCTAAACTCCCCTTGTGGACATTGTAGGTGAGTATTTTATCATAACCACATACTACAAGCCAGTGGATAACACTTCCATGAACGACGACACCGTCGTGTTCTCTTTGGAGTGACCCTAAGGTGGGGTCGATGTCACCATCATAAGTTACAGGTCCCCAGCTGGTGTGGCCAACATTTAACGATGTGGCGGTCAGAACTCTGATATTGCATCTAGTGCCATCGAGGTTGGAGTCCACATCAGCGGCCACTAGCTTGAATGGGCAGCCAATGCCATCGGCGGCGATGAGAGAACATATGTGATAAAATCCCAATCTATCGAAATGCCCGACGGAGCCGAGAAGAAGGTGCGGTCGCCCGTGATGAAGTTTGTGTGTGGTTGGAATTGTTCAGGCACAATCTGATGTGACGTCGCTGGAGTAGGACGAGGCCGCCATGCGATGTCATGGGTTCGTATTCGCATAAGAGGTTGGCGGTGTGGCCTGACATGAAGCGAGACAGGTGGTCATTGCAGAAGGATGCAGCAGCGGGCATGACTGGATGGACCAGCGAGAGGGGTCGTGGAGCATCCACATCTTTGTTCGTGTAGACGTAGGCAAGGAAACGGGAAGACAGGATGCCACCTTGTTGGGTGACGCGGCGGATGAAGGACGGAGAGAAGATGTCACGGCGGAGGTCCTTGCAGGCAGCTGCGCAGCAGATGAGGGTGGAGAGGTTGGTGCGCGCGACGATCTCCAGTATGAGGTCCACGGGGAGCGTGCATGCTACTGGCGATTCCGGCATGAATGTGTTTCTACGTCCGTGTTTCTCCGGCGGTGCCATGGGATGTCTGGCACGTATGTCGTCTTAGGCTGGCAGGGCTGGTTTGTCATCGCGTGGCGGCCTCGTCCTACTCCAGCAACGTCACATCAGATTGCACCCAAGGACGGAGCCAGAAAATAAAGATAGGGTGGGGGGGTGGGGGGGGGGGGCTTGAACTAGAAGAGTCGATCACAATCATATAGGCATATAGCATAGCAAATATCGTGAGGTCCGCGGCTCTGCAATATGAATAAAATTTGCATATTTATTTCTCCGACGGTATAATTTTTTCAGAATTGGTTACTAGTTTCAATTGGTAGAAAATGTTCTCACGAAACTCTTTCACTTCGTGCCTGCAAACCCATAATTTGACAGACAATTTTTTCTGTACTTTTTTTATTGTTCTAGGTTTCTAGTTCTATGGTTTCTAAGGCACACGTCAAAATAAAGTGTAGAGTGAAAGAGGGTTAGAAATCATGTTCACGTCATTTAACTTAGCATCATGTTCACATGACTGAGAGCTTGAACCAATTGACATCAATTGACTGAGCTCTCTTCCTCTTCATGTCTACACACACATAATTGGACAATACAAGAATTTATAATTGCAGTTTTTAATGCCTATATTTATACAATTACATTCTTAGACAAAGACTAATTTAATGCTGAAAATAAACTGACCTTTCTTGATCGTCTGGTCGCTCATCCGTGTGTCTGCGGTCGGCCGGAATGTGTCTTCAGTCTTCTGATCGGCACGGCAGGGAGTCGGGCCGTCGGGGACGATCGGACGGCGGACGGAGAGATTTGGTGGAGAGGATGGAGGATCTACTAGGCGGGCGGAGAGATTGGATGCAGCGAATTTTTCCAATCGCATGAACTAAGGAACGACGAACGAGCAGATTGGAAACGAAACAACCATGCGTACGTTGTGGACTCGCTCGTTGTCGTGCGTATTGTTTCCAGACTCTTTATCTTCCACGTGGGCTATTTTCCTTTTCTTTTTCCTCATACTCATAATACTCATATTAGGGTAGTTGGCCTGGAAGCTGCACATACATGGTTCCCAAAAAAAAAAACAAAATGTGTACGTATATGGGCTAGGCCTCTGGCTATGGGATGGCCGGATGGATTTCACAGGGGGGCGAGACAAGCCAGAATCCCGTGCGTACAAAGGAAAATTATATGTGGTACCTATCGCTATTAGGGGTAACAAGATCGTTAGAATCGTTCCTGGTAGTGGGTGTGACCCGTGGTAGTGGCTGGGAGAACAAAAGAGCGTCGGACCAGGGAACACGCGTCGCAAAAGGAGGCGATCGGCACGAGAACGAGATGTTTGGAGATGCAGGATAGACCATGATCCCACGGCTCATGTGCAACCGATGCAAGCTTCAGCCGGTTGCCCGGTCATAAACATTTCTCTTTCTCTTTTGGCTCGCTCTGTTTTGCTGCGACATGCAACAAAAGTGAAGTGTTATGAGAACCAACCCCATGTTGCCGCGTGCCCGTTCCAGGTATAAGTCAAACATGGACGAAATTCGCAAGTGCCTGCCAATGTTTTAAATAGCGGGCTATACTAAATAGCGATGAACCTCCAAATCCACTATAGCAGGCTTGCAAATGAAATAGAGAGTTTGATACCTCTGGCGGCGAACACGCCTTGCGCGGCGAACGCGAGCGAGGCCAGCATCACGCACAGGAATGCGGCCAAGGTCCTAAGGTGAGCCATAGTTGAAGGAAGGGAGGGGTTATGTGTTTTCTCTGTGCTTGGAACCAATGCCATTGGCATATTTATATGCGTGCTGGTGGTAAGGTAGCTGCGCCGAGTATGACCAGTGCGCGTGTACAGGTCCCAAGGGCATGCGTAGACAGGTCAGACGCAGCTAGATAGTCCAAAACACTACTGCTCTTTCCACAGGAAGTCGCCCAAAAATCTAACTCAAGCGTTTAGATCGACCATGTCCGTACTTTTCTTGATACTTAGGAACAGCAGAGCTCCAGCGGGTACGTTTGTTGGGGTGGGTAGCGTATCTAGCGTCTGTTTTTTGTTTTTGTTAGATGGTCTCTGGACTCTGGGCATCTTTGACTTTGCCTTTCTCGGTACTAAAACGAGACAATGATCAATAGTAGATGCTGGTCCGGCAATAACTCTTAGTTTCACTGAGGCAAACTAAGACGCTAAAATGTTTTTATCTTCTATGTCCCCAGGCTTATCACAGCTTGCGGTCTGCTACATTGAATGCACAATGTTCTTAGTTTTGTCTCAATCGGAAATTGCTTCTGGAGGCCGAGTTTCATGGAGGCCTCCAAATGCAAAATCCAAAATTCTTGAAAATTCATATTTTTACATTTCAAAATATTCTTAAAAAAATATAGAGATAGATGAAGACATAGTGCACAAGTGTGTAGATTTTCATGACAAAATAGGTCAAAATGAGGGCTGTGCAAAAGAGACAACTCTGGGACTTTTTAACACATGATACTATTCATTCTCCAGACCATGAATTTGTTTTTTTTTCTACAGATCGCATTTCAGCGTATTTCATCCTGAAATTTACCACACATATGCCTCACATGATTATTTACTTGTACAAAATTTTCAGATTCTTTTAAAAACCAAAAATTTCAAATCTTGAACTTTTCAAAAAAACGGACTCCATGGAGCAGAGAGCCAAAATACCATTCTCTGTCTCAATATACAATAATCTGATAAGATCTCTACTCTCAAAAGCGGACTTGTAGCCTCGCCTCACATCCCATCACTCCTATGTTTCGCCTGCGAGTGCATTCCACGCCCACCTCGACCAACTTGGGCAGGCCCATTAAATTGTTCGTTGACGCACGCCCTGGACCCCGATCCTGCCAATGCCTGCCACCCCTCGGCGTCCTCACGCTTCTCTACGATCTCCTCGGCGGCCTGCGGCGGGAGCACGGGGGCGACAACGGAGGGGCATGGGTTTGGGAGTTTGAGAGGGGTCCGAGAGAGATGTTGACGGGCGCCATGGGGCTCGACATACCCAACTACGTAAGGAACTCGTCCCACTAAACCACATGCCGCTGTTGATTCTCATTGTCAAATTTGCAACCCTGTGGCGCCCACGTCGGGAATAACCACCAAGGAGCAAGAACCCGGGGCAGACGGGCCGCAGGTGGTATCCAGCTCTGCCTATGTCTGGAGAGACAGTGCTCATGTGGTGTGTTCATGGTGATCCTCGCTGGTGGAGCCATGCTGGTTTAAGACCGGGCAATCACTCAAATACTCAATGCTGCCGCAATACATGTTTATTTTTCTGTGCATGCTTAGTAGTAGGAGAGTTTACATTGGCTCTTCGTATATGTATACTGTTAGAAGGGATAGAGAGGTTTGGTGGAATAGTTGGATTTATTGCTTGAGCCTCGTGGGCATATATATATAGAAGTACATGATTTATTTGGAGTACAAGACAAGCCAGGATACTTCATAGTCTATTCTATTTCCAATACAAACACATTACTCAACATCCCCCGCAGTCACAACGGTAGCGACGCAGATGGTGAGACTGGAGAAGAATCCGAAGGCAAGCCGACGGACCCCCCCCCCCCCCCCCCCACCATAGTCATAACGGTCGATGCCGCGCGGAAGTTGTGGCTGGAGTGGTAACCGACAAGGTTGGTCAACCAAGGCGGTAGCCCTTCGTGCCGTTTGTCGAGGTAGCCGAGAGCGTAGGGTGGTGTAGCCGTGGTCGAGGTAGCCGTGTGAAGAGCGTTGTGGTCTATGTCGAGTCAGGGTAGCCGGTGTCGAGGAAGTCGTCGTGGAGCCGTGGGCGCAAGGAGGCACCGAGTTAGCATGGGCATAGTGGTGTCAAAGTAGTGGCACGCCAGGAAGAAGACGTTGTTGACGATGCATTGTGCCGGGTTTGCCAAGCCCAAGGACACATCGTAGATAGAGGCACGCATCGATGTTGCCAACACCGGGCATGCGTAGACAGACGAAAACAAAGTTGGCGAAGCGTCACACCAGGCTTGCCAGGCCCGGGGACACGTCGTGGACAAAGGCACACATCAGTGTTGCCAGTACTGGGCATGTGTAGACAAGGGACCTGCATGAGCTGTATGCCATGTCGAGGAGTCAGAGGGGCCATCAGAGAAGTAGACGGCGATTGCGGCGTCCATCGGCGCGGGGTCGATGTCAACAACAGTTGTCGGAGTAGACGAAATGGTCGGGGTAGATGACGGCGACGCTGGCGACGGGCTAGTGCTAGACGAAGATGAAGGGGGTGGACGGGTGGCGGCGGCTACGGCGGTAGCGGTGGCGGCGGCCGAAGAAGAGCGGCGGCGCGGCGGCGACAGCTGCTTGGTTAGGATTGCGGCGGCGGTGCTGGAAGTAGGCAAGGAACCCGGCAGCGTGACGAAGACCGGCGCAGACTGTGGCGTTCCCGCGCCAAGGGAGGCGGCACGGCGCATACCCCAAGAGGTCGACGCGCGGTAACGACGGAGTGGACTGTGGGCCACAGCGCTATAGTCTGAAAGTACGATGCAGCGGCAGCGTGCGGGTCGGGGCGACGGTAGTGAAGACCTCAGGGCGGCTGCAGGGATCGTGTGCCATGCTTGCTACGGTCATGGGACGACGCAAAGGCAGCGCGAGGGTCGATGCAGCCACAAAAACGGCTTGGAGCGGACGACCTCGAGGCGGCGGTGGGCCGCGGGCCACGACACTGCGACCCAAAGAGGCGACACAGCGGCAGCACGCTGATCGGTGCTGCCACAAAGAGAACCACGGGTGATGGCATGAACCGCATGCCACACTCGCTATGGTCCGATGGGACGTCGTAGGACGACCTGGAACGGACGGTCTCGGGACAACGATGGACCATAGGCCGTGGCACTACGGACCAAAGAACGACGCAGCGGTAGTGCGCAGGTTGGTGCAGCCACACGGGAAGAATCATAGGGCAGCAACGCTGTGATCCGAAGCGACGACGTAGTTGCAGCCCGTTGATTGCTCGGATAGATGTGCATATACTTGATTGTAATCTTCACAAAATCCTACAACGTGCAGTCGGCTGATCAGATCGCAAACACGACCGACGGGATAGGAGCACCAGACTGGGACATACGTCGGGCAAGCAAGCAGATCCGTGTCACGCGTTGTGAAAGAAGACCCATGCACACATATGCATGCAAGAGTTAATTGCAAGGTAATATCATATTTCGGCACGTCGTAACGAATCAATATTGATGGTTATTTTTTTGTCATACACTGTCAACTCTAAGCCTAAATATTGCAAAACGGTATGACAGCCGTATAATAACACGTATTGACGGTGTATGTGACATTCGGACCCACCTGCCAGGTGCTGACATGGCATGTTTTTTTTTTGAAAACCCCCTTGCTTTACAAGTAATCACGTAAAGGCACCTTACTTTGCAAGGAAACCAGAGATGATTGTTTTCGTTCCCAAGTTTTCAACACCCAGCCGGACTTATTTGAAAGTTTCCGTTGAGTCGGACAAATAAATAAAACGAACGAAAATTTACGCACTAGCAGGAATCTAACCTGTGACTTCTTGTTCGGAGGCTGGTCGCGCAAACCACCACGCCATGCAATATTCCGGTGATGTTTGAGGCGACTTTGTTTTATACTAGACTATGAGCGGTGGGCCGGCTGTTGGGCCCAACGAGGCCAGCACACTGAGTTACTCTTTTTTTTATCAGGGTGTAAATACATTTTTTACATAAACTTATTAGTATTCATATAAGTGTCAAGCACCCAAATTTTATGTGTGTTCACGCAGGACGACATGCATGCACACTTATTATTTATTCTCATTATATTTTTCAAATGCGCAACTATTAAAAAAATATGCCCAGCACACAGTTTTTTTAGTTACTTGTATATTGATTGTATTATTTTAAATGCACAGTTACTTAAAAAAATAACAACATGTCTGAAAAATTATTTTGAGAAATGCTGAACATTTTTTGCAATGCAAGAATTTTTTAACACAATAATTTTCATACATGCTGAACATGTTTTTGAAATACACATTGTCAAAACAATTCATCATATATAAATGTTCACCATATAAAAATCTCACGCATTATTTAAAATGTTCATCATATCTTAAGAAAATTGTTCAACATATATTACAAAAATGTTCAATTCGTATTCAAAATATGTTCAACATACATTACGAAAAGTTCATTATATTTAAAAGAATACCGTTTGTAAAGAAAAGTTCATCATGCATTACAAAGTGTTGACTATGCGCAGAAAAAGTCTTCAGTATACACTAAAAAAAGGTTCATATGTATTTGAAAACATGTTCATCATATACTTAAGCCTACCTTAAAAATATTTAGTAAGTATGTTAAAAATCCAGTAAAATAACCAACCCAGTGAAAGAAAACAAAAGAAAAGAAGAAAAAACTAAAAATAAGCCAAAAACAGAAAAGGAAAAAAAGCATAAGCAAGAAATCTGGGCAACGAACGAGCCGGGCATGCGGGCTAGTAAAACACGAAAAAAAAAATAAAGTGCTGGCCTCGTTGGGCCTAACCAGACGGCCCAGCGTTGCTGTGCTGTATAAATAAAGTGACGCCTGTCATCTATCAGGAGCGTCGCTCGGCTGTAGTGGCCTGAATTTTCATTTGTTTTATTTATTTGCGAACTTCAACGGAAACTTTCAAACGAGTCCAGCTCGGTGCAAACTTGGGTAGGAAAAAAATGTTCTCTCACAGGGACCTTTTCCCCCGCAAAAAGGGCATTTATATTATTAAGTATAGAATAAGGGGCTTTTCTGCAAAAATATATGCCACGTCAGCACCTGACAGGAGGGCCCGTCTGTCAGATACGTGGTCAATACGTTGTTATACGGCTGTCAGACCGTTTTGCAACACTTAGGCTTAGAGTTGGCACTGCATGGCAAAAAAAAAAAACTATTGGTAGTGATTTGTTATGACGTGCCGAAGTGTGGTAGTGTCTTACAATTAACTCTGCATGCAAGGAGCAACTCTAAAACGGGGCAACGGTGACCGGAGGCGCGCGCCCATGCAGCACGCCCGCGCAGGCGCGCGACGGCAGGCCAATGCATGACCGCGCTATCGGCCGCCTACCAGCGTGTTGACGCGCGGCAGAGCCCGTGCGTTATGCGGCTACTGATCCAGTCGGAGATGATGAAATAGATGTGCATTGTAGATTGGTCAAGTTTTCATAAACTGTTCATGAATTTGAAAATTGTTCCTGATTTTAAAAAAAGTTCATGAATTCTAAAAATATTTGTGATTTCTAATATCATTCACAATTTCAAAAAAACTACATGAATTTAATAGATGATTGCAACATGAAAAATGGAAAATAGAAAATAAAAAAATAGAAGAAAAATGAAAAAGAAAAGAATAATGAAAGGAGAATGATAGGAAGAAACAAACATGAGCAAGGGCAAAAAGAAGAAAAAATGAAATAGAAAAGAAAAAAGGAATATATAATGCAAACGAAGAAATGAAAAAGATATAAAAAAATAAAAAATAAAAAGAAAGTGGAATAAACCAGTTTAGGTGGAAGGTGGGCCTCACACGCCCTGGTGGTGCGCCACCTGGTGTCCTCTCTTGTTCCTTCCCAAAGCTTCTTATTTCTTCATGTATGCAGATTTGTTTAAATTCATTGCTTTAATCGTCCACAAATCCTTCAAATGCTGTGACTAATCATGCCCTGATAAATCCAGCCTCATAGATCAAATATCACCTAATTAAATCCAAACTCAATTCAAAAATATCTCCTAAACAAATCCAAAATAACTCCAAACTCAATCGAAAATATCTCCTACATAAATCCAAAATAACTCCAAACTCAATCCAATATA
This sequence comes from Triticum aestivum, assembly GCF_018294505.1. NCBI lineage: Eukaryota > Viridiplantae > Streptophyta > Magnoliopsida > Poales > Poaceae > Triticum > Triticum aestivum. The sequence goes on along the minus strand of NC_057800.1, from coordinate 728,492,289 downwards.
TCTCCTAACTAAGTCCAAATTATGTCATAACTAAATCCAAACTACACTTTCTTTGAATCAAAATTTGTTGACAATTTTCTCATGCCACATAAATATAAATCCAAAATATGTCCTAACAAAATCCAAATTACACTTTCTTTCAATCAAAATTTATTTAAAACTTTCTCAAATCACATATCCTCAAACCTATTCAAATCTGATCCTATTGGCACTATGCAGAAGGGACTAGACAAGATTAGAGATGGCTAGGGTACTTACATCTCATATGTCAATGTGAAGATCCGGCGCGATAGAATTGATGCACGTCGACGAGGATGATTTGGCCTCGCGTCGGGGAAGGGGGCGTCGAATTAGGGAAGGAGGGGATTAGGCGGCTCCTTGGAAGATTTGGCACCGCATAACCCGAGGGGGATCCCGTGCAAGGGAGGGGGGAGGAGGAGGAGGAGGGGGGAGTGCCACGACGAGTGCGCTCGGCAGTGATCGGCGGCAATCGAGGGCGGGGATGTGTTCGCCAGAGACTAGGGCTCGAGAGGAGATGGGGAAATGCTCAAACCTGAATTCAAATAACCACACATGATGTCGTTCAGGTATAATTAAGTGCTATGTTAATGCAGTTAAGTTGATTAGATATTTTAGGATGATAATACCCCTAGACTTAATTGGGCCAATTAAATTTAAATAATTTTTTTCGGTCGAAAGTACCCTTGGGCTTTAATAAGGCTCAGTTAGTCTCATCCGTCGGATCACCCATATAATACACGTGTTCTAGTGTATTGCGATGCATCGTAAAATTTCCCTTAGAAACATCATTGAATATATTTTCACACTATACATACTATTTATTGTGAAAGTTAATATTTTTTCTCTAAACTTGGTGAAACATTATAAATTTTAACTTAGGTCAAAGTTAATATGCATAGTAAATAAAAATGAAATTATACTAGCTGCTTGGATGTGACGCAAAACTTCAAAGTTAGAAAACAAAAAAGGGGGGTGTACTCCTAAGAGATAACAAGAAATGATTGTAGAAGCACTTCGGATACATTTAGGCGGGGAAAACTTCCGATCTATCATTGCACAAAAAGGAACACTAGAAATAACAGAAGGACCAAAATATTTGGCACACGTGTGACAGATAAGAAAAACAACCACCTTCTCCTCTCTTGCCTCTAATTTACACGCATGAATGCATTAGAACACCTCACTCTCTTCTCATGTGCATTCCTTCCTCTAATTACATGCATGCACTAGAGAACAAAAAAAGCTGGTGTCGTATTAGATTCTCCCTATTTCAAAAAATTAAAATGTTTTGTAGCTCATACAATTTGTTCGATGGTAAAACTTTTCACATAATAGATTCGCCGCGACGAGATCCTCAAAACTAAATCCCATGTTTGTATGTTCTCATGACTATTTTTAGGTCAAAAGTTACCACGCCTAAGATATATAAATTACCACACCTGTGGTATGCAAGTTACCGTGGTAATTCCGCATAAGTTACCTGGGGCATGAAAATGGTTCTCCCACCCTTCTGCACATGCACATGCATGTATGCACTAGAGGAAAAAAAGTATATGTCATCCTAGATTCTTAATCACTAGTAGAAAAAGGGTCAAATGTGAAGCACATTAGTGCCGGTTTGAATTTGAGCCGGCACTAATGTGACCATTAGTGCCGGTTCCAACGGCTAGGCGGGCGGGCATCATTAGTACCGGTTCATGGACAACCTTTAGTACCGGTTCATGCCACGAACCGGTACTAATGAGACTGTGTGAGGCTATGGTCAGGCTGGGGCCCCCACGAAGACCTTTAGTACCGGTTCATGCCCTGAACCGGTACTAGAGTTTCTTAGTAAGCAGGTTTTTAGTCCCACCTCGCCAAGAGAGAGGCAGTATGATCGGTTTATAAGCCGTGAGTGCACAGAAAATGACAAAGAGTTGCAATGCTCACCTGCATGTTGATTAGCTTCAAGCCTTGCGGAATAGCATAGATTGCACTGAGCTATATGCAGTGCAGTCTACACTATTCTGAATGGCTTGAAGCAAATTAACCAGCATTGCACCTCTTTTTTATTTTTAATAACTTATTTGAACTCCGGACTTCTTTTGTGTTCAGTATGCAGCATTCATAGCGACTTCATCAATTTCCAACATGTTCTGACATCATTCGTTGTTTTTCGGTCATTTACCTAATTGTTTAGAGAGCTAAATGACCGTGAAATTGTCGAGGGCGTGCATACTTTTCTGCTTGAAGCTGAGGCAAACAAGCGGGCGGATGGTTTTATTCCCAAGCCTGCATATGACTAGAAACCCAACCTGTTGTTGGGCCAGGATGCAGGCCCGCAAAGGCTCAGTAGGCCAACAGGGCAGCACAGAACATGTAGGCCCAGTAGGCCTGCTTTGGAGAGGAGCTCGAGAGAGCTACCGCACGGGGGTTTATAAACCAGTGCGGTCGCCCCTCGGCTAGCGAGGTGGGACTAAACTTGCGCACCGCACCTACGCCAGCGCATCCCCTTTAGTACCGGTTCGTGGCACCAACCGGTACTAAAGGGGGGCCTTTAGTACTGGTTGGAGCCACCAACCGGTACTAAAGGGGGTGCGGTTCCCGCCGATTGGCCTGGCCAAAACAGGCCTTTAGTACCGGTTGGTGGCTCCAACCGGTACTAAAGGTGCCTTCTATATATACAACACTTACCAAAATTTCATTCTCCCTCTGTTTCTTCCTCTGTTTCCCCCATTGAAGCACCGCCTGTGCGCCCCGATCGATCGACGCCGTCACCGTCGCCGCCTCCGTCCCCGTCGCCGCCCCCGTCCCCGTCGCCGCCCTCGTCTCCGTCGCCGCCCCGGGCCCGTCCCCGTCGCGCCGTCCCCGCGTCGCCGCCCCCGCGTCACGCCCCGGCCCGTCGCCGCCCCCGGCCGTCGCCTCGCCGTCGCCGTCGCCCCGCTGTGAGCTCTCCCCCTCTAACCCCTCTCCCTCGCCCCCGGCGGCCACCATGGGCGCCGTCCCTCCCCGAGCCCATACACACACACACAAGTATGATGAACACACACACACACACACGTACATATGTATGAATTAATGCATGTATATATTAGTATATACGTATTTTGTATGTTTAATTAGTTTAGATTTTTTAGATTATTATTTTTTTCACTAGTATATATGTATGAATGCATGTTAGATGGATATAATTAGTGTTTAATTAGTACGGAAATTTTTTATATAATGTTGTTTTTCAGTTTTTTAATGGATGTATAAAAGTTGTGTTTTCTGTTTTTAGTGTTAGATGCTTAATTAGTATGAAATAGCATATAGAATTTTGACATATGCAATGATAGCATAATTAGTGTTATATAGAAATGTTAGAAATTTTAGTTATCAAAATCCAATCATTAAAAAAATATTACTTTTTGCGGGCATATAGCTAGTATTTGTTCTCGACGATGCCCGGCCCGCATCCTCGCCGTCGACCCGTCCACGACGACGTCCGTCTGGCCCACGTCTGGGACTGGGCTCCGCCGGGCTGGCACTGGGAGGTGCTGCCTGGAGGGGCGTGCCGCTTGATGAGGAACCCGGCCCCGGGTCCCGTCATCGACCCTGATCTCGTTTGGTGGCGTTCGCGTGGGCCAGTTTCGGTTTGGAGGGAGCCGGCCCCGCCGAAGGTGGTACGTCGCCGTGTCAGGAAGGAGGACGAGCACGTCCATCGCTACATGGTTGCGTTAGAGGGCAGCAGGTTCTCCAATACCTGGCAGTTTCTTCAGGGATCTCACTTCAGCTATGATCCTGTGAGGGTTCCTTCTCTTTGGGTGTCAAACGCCCGCGCCGCAGGAACCGCGAGTGTCCTAGATTCTTCTGTAGTATTCGATCTTTAATTAGCTACCTAGCCAGTGATGTACTATTCAATATTATATATTATTCGAGACGATGTATTCGAGATTATATCTATTATTCGAGATTATATCTATTATTCGAGACGATGTAATTTGAATATTAAATTGTTTTATATTTCTTTTGGCATAGTTAAATAAAAGCTATGGCGGACAATACCGACAGAGAGGGAGAACAGACCATGTTCGATATGATACGCGGGCCAGATGATGATCAGAATGAAGAAGATTATGACGGCTCCGAATTTTTAAACAACACCGAAGAGGGTGATATGATATTCGATCGCGACGACCGAATTGATGAAGTCATGAACTACGATTATGACGATGACGAAGAACATGTTGATCCTGAAACAACAAAGACCGGCGAGGTATATATATTTATATAAGCAGGCATCTGATGATCATCACATGTTTTAAATGAGTTGAAGATATTATCATGCTTTAATTATCATGCTTGATTAATTATTATCTGATCAAATTAAATTCTATTCTCGTAATTAAGGCCCTGAAGCAGGCGCAGGGGATTGATCTGTGTGCATTCTGCGTTTGCGAGAACATTCACATGATGGCGTCCGAAAAGAGCGGATCTCAAAGACAAGAATGAGTACGCTTGTCAGAATACTATTCACAATTTTTACACCATTATCGATATCTAGTCACACAACTAATACACATGCATATTGATCTCCTTCTTAACAGTTCACAGAGGTGCGGGACAAGCTCCTAGAAACGGAGCGCGTAGAAGCACTTCAAGAGGAAATAGCGGGATTTTTGCTCGACCAGGTCATAAATCCGAAGGGAGAATACTATTACCCGCTACCGCCCCCATCGACCAGGTCATGAACCACTTCCAATTGTTATCGTGCTCCAAAGGCACCAATTAGGCTAATGCCACTGGCTCCGAAGGCAACATGCATATGTAGGAGAAATTGTATATAGCTATACATATGTGTATGTGTGAATTAATATGATGGTTTGTGAGACATTGATGATATATATGATTGGTTCTACTAGAAATTCTCTCTCTCTCTCTCTCTCTCTATATATATATATATATATATATATATATATATATATATATATGCATAACGTGTACAATGTGTAGTATCGTAAAATACCAGCAAACGAAAAAGAATTAAAATGGAAAACACAAAATTAAATGAAAAAGAAATCATAAAACCAAAAAAACCCCAAACATTTTAGTACTGGTTGGTGTTACCAACCGGTACTAAAGGGCTCCCGGCCCCCGGAGCTGGCTCGTGCCACGTGGTTGGCCTTTAGCACCGGTTCGTGCTGAACCGGTACTAAAGGGAGGGGCCTTTAGTGCCCACACTTTAGTGCTAGTGAATATTCCAGAAATTCAAAATATTTTGTAGCTCAAACCGTCGGTCCGATGCCGGAACCGTTTACACATAAAAGGTTCGCCGCAACGAGACCTTTGAAACTAGGTTCCATGTTGGTATGTTCCACCGACTTTTTTTTTCGGGTCAAAAGTTACCATGTATGGGCTACATGAGTTATTAAGAGTATGGTATGCAATTTATCATGCTATTTCCACATAAGTTGCCAGTGGTCAAATTTTTAACAACTTTTTCCTTTTTAAAAGTTACCACGTTATTTGCATGTAAATTATTGGGGATACAGTTTATATATTACCGTGCTATTTTCACATAAGTTATCGGGGAATGTTTTTGAACAATTTTTTTCTCTTTTTGGTCGAAGTTAGCGTGATATTTGTATGTAAATTATCTGGTATGTGGTTTATATATTACCGTGCTGTTTTCACATAAGTTGCCGGGGGTGTTTTTAACAACTTTTCTTCCTTTGGTCAAATTATCATGGTGTTTATATGTAAGTTATCGGGTATGTGGTTTGTATATTATCGTGCTATTTTCACGTAAGTTACGGGCGTATGTTTCCAACAACTTTTTTCCCTTTCGTCAAAGTTATCGCGGTGTTTGTAAGTATGTTATCATACATGTGGTTCTGATATTACCGTGCTATTTTCACCTAAGTTACCGGGTCATGTTTTTCAACAACTAATTTTCATTTGGTCAAAGTTACCATGGTTTTTGCACTTAAGTCATGGGGTATGCAGTTCGTATATTACCATGTTATTTTCATATAAATCATCTAGTCTTCGCTTCATATATTATCATGCTATTTAAATATATGTTATCGGGGTAAGTTTTTTTTTACAACTTTTTCCCCGTCGGTATGGTTTTTGAACAACTTTTCCCCATCGAAGTTACGTTAGTGTCTCAACGAAGTTATCAGGTCCGCGCTTCGTATATTATGATGCTATTTATACTGAAGTTACCAGGGTATGTTTTTCGACAACAATTTCCTCCGGTTCAAAAGTTACTGCTTTGTTTTGTACATAAGCAATCAGGTATCCAGTGTCTATATTAGCATCCTATTTACACATAAGTTACTACCGATATGTTTTCAATAGTTTTATCACAGATCAAAACCATCAATGCAAAAAACACCGCGATAACTTTAGCCTTATAGGCATTAAACAAGCACCCATGGGGCACGAAAGCAAACACAACACAATATGCAGAAACATGAAGTTTCCCACTGTTTTCTCAGATCGTGAGCTTCCTGTTGAGTTGACTAAAGCAGGACACTGACAACTATGAATCCAAAGTTGGCTAAAACAGTAGCTTTCACGTAGCAAAGTCCCATGCGCATGCACGCGAACCGCGAGCGCTTCATATGGTGGCAATAGGGACGGGGATCCTGGGCAGCAGTGGGATGGACTTAAACAATCTTCAACCTGCATTCAAAAATGCCTCACGAGCTAAAAACAATTTTCTTTTGTGCGTCGGAGACAGAAAACAACGCTCTAGCAGAATCTGTAAAATGTAGGGCGCACAAAAAGATTTAGCGCACGTGTGTGCGCGCGGGCTGCTGCGTTGCAAAATTGTGGTGCCAGATTGTGCGCGGGGGCTCACGCAGGTGGGGCTGCCGTGTTGGGTGCCGTGTTTTTGTGCATCTGGAAAACCGCTTCGTTGCTCCCGCGCGCAAAAAGACTATTTTGGCGCTGTAAAAGAATTATACCACGCCGAGGCGAAGCATGCCTGTTGGAGATGCTCTTAGGGAGTCGGTGGTGGCAGAGATGCCATGCAACGGAATGGTCACACTCCTGGAGAGGTGGAGTGGAGCACAGAAGTACGTGTGGAGGTGGAGTTCCGGAGACGCTGTAGTCAGCCCTAGCTTGTTGGTGTGGAACTCCTGAAGAGGTGAATCGCTGAGGGACGACACAGAGCCACACGAAGGCCGGCCACCGAGATGCTCGGAGGCAGGCAACCGGGTGGCAACCTCTCCTCCTGTGGACTGGAGACTCCGGCGAAGTGGAACTACACGGCGCGGTGATTTCTGTGTCGTTGTGGAGCGTGATTGGGGATGGGATGGAGCCTAGAGGGTTGCACCGGCTGTTGGTATAGTGGGAAGTCAGGGTGCGACGCGTTGGGCGAAGGTCGTTGGGTTGGGGTTGTGTCTGTGTTCGGAAGGCTGGTCGGCGGCGCGTTGGGTGGAGGCTGTTGGTTGGGTGAAAGAGCACTCCGTATGGATCGAGCGATCCAGATCGAAGTGCAACCAGGTCGTTCGGCAGTTTTGTCAAAACGATCTGGTGTGCTAGTTAGATATTATGATAACAAAAATTACATCTAGATCTAATGATCACTTAGCAACAACAACTAACGCTGGAGCCTGTCGAAGGGCACTGCCGTTATGACCCCTTCCTTATCGGAGCTCGAAAAAAATATATTGTAGTAGACAGTAGGAAAGCACGCAGACACTTGAGACCCACATTAATTTTTGTAAGAGAACACATGACTTGTGAAAAATTCCATGTAATTCTATATGATGCGTTATAGTGGTGAAGCGATTCAAACAACTTGGAGGAGCACAATAGACTCTGAACAACACGCACCACAAGCATGCATGCCGTTCCACGGCGTTTATTTGCAAATGGGACACGGTGGATTCCGGTCCTTGTCGGCAGAAGAGCTTCGTTTTTAAATGTTTCTTCTAGTTTTGTTAGGGTTTATGTCATGCTTAGGAAAATGAGACGTCGTCGGCTGCCTGAAGATGAAATAAGATTCCACTGCCTAGCCCCCTGTCCGGGTGGTGTGCCTAGTATCGTCGGTTGGCGTGTGGAGATGTGTCTCCAACGGATCTGTCCTTGGTGGAATAGCTCGGATCTGGTCCTAGTTTGTCTACGTATGTGTTTCTTCAGGTTGGATCTTTCCGATCTACGCTACTATTCGTCGGGGGCAATTGCTATTCTGGTGCACTGATCTTATGGGGCTTTAGCATGACGACTTCCTGACTATCTACTACAACAAGTTTTGGTTGAATCCGGCAAGGAAGGATGATAACGGCGGCGCGCCTACGGCTTGCTTCAGTACTAGGTGGTCTACGAATCTGAATGTGATTTGATGTTCGTTGTACTTTATGACCGAAGATGAATAGATTGAAAGTTTTCTCGCAATAAAAGAATATTCGCAAATGGGAAGCACATGATAATATGTAATTAATTATGCACCACCATGGTTGTATCTATAGCGGGTACAGGCTCGGTAACTAATCCATTGATGCATGCTGCATTTTTATTTAACACAACAACTTTGCCCATAAAGCGACTTAACGACCAGGACAGACTCTGGCCTGTGCGCATGCACCTACGGCAAGCACACATGCATATGTCATTTTTTTCGAAAAATTTCCAATCTATTCATCGTTAATCATGGCGGTATAACAAACACCAAAAATAATAAAAATTACATCCAGGTCCATAGACTATCTAGCGACGACTACAAGCACTGAAGCGAACCGAAGGCGCGCCGCTGTCATTGCCCCTCCCTCGCCGGAGTCGGGCACAACTTGTTGTAATAGACAGTCGGGAAGTCGTCGTGCTAAGGCCTCATAGGACCTGCGCACCAGAACAACAACCGCCGCCGATGAAAGATAACGTAGATCGAAAGGATCCAATCCGAAGACGCACGAATATAGACGAAAAACAACCAGATCCGAGCAAATCCATCAAGGATAGATCCACCGGAGACACACCTCCACACGCCCACCAACGATGTTAGACGCGCCACTGGAACGGGGGCTAGGCGGGAAGACTTTTATTCCATCTTCAGGGAGCCGCCGCCGTCTCGTCTTTCTAAGCAGGACACAAACCCTAACAAATCTGAAAAGAACGACTAACAACAGAGTCATTCGGTGGCGTTTATTCGGAGAGGTGAATGGAACGATGTACAATCGAGCATCAGTGCATCACTATGTTTATATATCAACACCGAGTACACCCTCGGCAACTAATTTATTCATACTCGCTGCACTTGTATTCCCGTGCTTCAACTGTCGATCGCCTCCAAGGCTCCAGACTACTTTGGAGGAGGATATCCTGGGAGTGGCCCCGTCGGCGCCGCATAAGAAGGTGCCTGGTAGATATTCCGATACGGTGTCATGCTGTCTCGCTTCACAGTGCTTAAATCACCTGCAGTGGTGTTCACGCCCAGGCAGGCAGGACATCTCATCAGATTGAGTTTATACAAATTTCTTAAAACAAGAGAAGAAGAACTAGACACTTGAACTGAAAGATTGTTCTTCCGAACCGGTGAGCACCAATGGACAATTAGGCAAATGAAATAGAGAAGCAACAGTTGGTACCTCTGGCGGCGAGCAGGGCCTGCGCCGCGCCGCCGCGACCGCGACCGTGGCCAGGATCACGCACAGGAACGCAGCCCAGGTCCTCCTGAGAGCCATGGTTGAAGGAAGCTTGTGTTTTGTGTGTGTTGGGAACCAATGCCATTGGCATATTTATATGCGTGCTGGTAGGTAGCTGCGCCGAGCGCGAGCAGTCCAAGGGCATGCGTGTAGACTGGTCAGACGCTCTTAAATAGGCCAAAAGGCTACTGTAGGAGAAATGTAGCAGTGGTGGAATTTGTCCCCGGATTTTTGCGGACCCGAGCGGCTATGTTCCACAAAAAGTCGCCCAAGCGTTTGGATCAGCAGAGCTCTAGGCCTCTAGCGAGTAGGTTTGGTGGGGTGTCTTCTTTTGTGTGTTTAGTCTATGGGCATCTTTGACTTCCCCTTTTTGGGACTAAAACGAGACAATGATCAGTACACGCTAATCGGGCCATAACACTTTTGTTTTCATTGAGGCAAAATAAAAATGCCTAAAATGTTTCTTTAACACAGTACAGACGCAAGTGCTCCGATAAACGCATATAAACTCACCTCTATGAACACACACATGCACACCCTACCTTATGAGCACCTCCGAGAGACTGAGTCGACATATCATCGAATGCGCATCGCCGGAAATCCTGAAATAAATTCAGGAATAAATGCGAGCACCAGGACTTGAACCCTGATGGGCTGAGGATACCACAGTTCCTCTAACCATCCAACCATAGGTTGGTTCGCAACGCCTAAAATGTTTTATCTTGTACTCTCTCTGTCATGTCCCGAGATGGGGCCTAGGCGAGACAGCCGCCGCACGCCTATATATAAGATAATGCAAATTTAATTTTTCTTTTTATTTTAAACTAATAACCCAAAAATACGGGTTATTACATCCTACCCTCATAAGAATTTTGTCCTCGAAATCTCTTACGATGCACCATTTTATTGATTGCACATATTTCAGCACTACATGCGATATTTGTTGTAAAGTATGTCCAAGAATTAATTTGGATAACAGCCAAAATATGCAATTTGTGTGACTAGCTGGCTAATTTTTTTCTACCCCAACAACAAACAACATAGAGCACACGCAAATAAAAGAAGAAAAGAGCATAGAGCATTTTATTTTCTATATCTGGTTAACTACAAGTCTCCTGCAAAAAAAAAAATTGGTCACCAAATATTTAGGAACTAACATTATTTTTCATTCGCCGGATATCCTACGACAAAACATGTTACTGTTTAATCAAAAGTAAGCGACGTAAAATTTGCAAACTTTTCTACTAGTCGGATAACATAGAAAATAAAGCAAAACAAAAGTTTATTTGCTCAAATATATTTAGTTCATACGACCCATAATAAAAGATTCAATGATAGAGTAAGACTACAAATGCTAAAACAAGATTTTCTTCAGTTGCCAATTAGTCGTAAATCTATTTGACACATTACCCATTTATCCCAGTGCAACCTAAAACCTAGAGATCTAATACCACTTTAACTGTCATGCCCCGAGAGCGGGCGTAAGCGAGACAGCTGCGCGCGCCTACAGACCATATAATACAAATTTAATTATTCATCTTAATTTAAATTAACAACCCAAAAATATGTGTTATTACACCATATGTTCACGAATGTTCGACATTTTGACAGTTTAAATTAAAGTGCGAAAACATCTTACATTCATGAAACATAGGGTGTATGTTACTAGGCTAATCACACCTTGCAGTCTACTACATTGAATGCACAATGTTTTGAGTTTTGTCTCAATACTATAATCTGACAGGATTAAACTGACATTTTTTTGCGAAAAAGATTAAACTAACATAACAGTGTACAAACCTGGCAGCAATTGATTTATGAAGACAAGTAAGAAAACAAAATATTAATAAACAATACTAATCAGATATAGTGAGTATTGGATGCATCCACCCCTCCCCCCCCCCCCCCCCCCCCCCCCCGGGTGACATGGGAGTGATTTCCCATTGCCCCAGCCTAGGAAAGTGGAAGGGGGCCATTTTGATTCACCCAGAGGTGGAAGCCCCCTGTGTCTGGAGTGGGCTTGACTCCGCGGTGAGCGGTAGGTTGGCGGGCACCCGATGGACGTGGCTGTCCAACGACGTCCGATCTGGGGATGGTTCTTTTGGGCGGCTTAAAAAATAAGATGCCTCTCCCTAGCTTAGAAAATAAGCCGCTCCTCAATTTTTTGAGACTTCTAAAATAGTTCTCTCATAACTAGTTTAGATGCCCCAATGAATAAAAAAGATGGCATACAAGATAGGTTGGGGAGGAGGCGGCTTATTTTTCAAGCTGCCGAGAGAACTGGCCCCTGGTTGCCTCTTCCCCTTCTCCTTGGATGTGATGTGATCCTCAGTACGGATCAGCATCTCGATGCTTGCTAGACCTTGGATAGAGCTAGAAGTGGGGATTCAAATCGGGTGAAATCCCTAGTCGGCCCTGGTCGACGGCGACGACGGCGATACTCGAGGGCGCCGTCTCTTCTCCATGAAGTCGTTCGTCATATATGATTCTACCTCCACCATGCCATTTGTCTCCCGGGTGAAATCCCTAATAGCGGTGGGCGGCGACGGCGCCTTCGACATTGGTTCCTTTTTGAAGGCGCCGCCTTGGAAGATTTGTGACTGGTGGAGACCTTTTGACAGTTCCCTGGACTAGGGGTGGCATACCAGTCATTGGGACGGGTCAACAATCCCCAGACAAACGAACAATGGGCCATGTTTACCATGATCCACGGCGTACTCAAGATGAAATCCTCCGAAGACTTGTGTACACTTCAAGGCATGTTGAATCATCGTCATGTTTATCCCTAGATGCAACCGACCTATATGTAACCCTAGATACCCCTGATGTGTATATAAGTAGAGGGATTTAGACGTTTGGTCCGTAGGGTTAGGATATACACAAACGATCTCGAGGTAGATCATCCTGTATTTTTTAGGGAAAAGCCATCATGGCAGTTTATATTTCATGTGAAAAAAGGGCTACATCGTTTGAAAGTACATCGAGCAAAAAGTCAGAAGCCTCATTCCAAACAATTGTTCGTGAGGGATCCAACTTTGTAGCCAACAAATCTGCCGCCATATTGGCCTTCCTAGGACAATGATGAAAACTAATATAAGTAAAACTACTACAAAGAAAGTAACATTCCTCATATATTGCTACTGCTGGGCCAAGAGAGTTTCTGCCGTTGTTCATGATTTCGATCACCTCCATACAGTCAGCTTCGATCTCCAACTTGTTGCAACCAACATTACTTGCCCCTGTACTGCTGTCTACATCAAAGGATGCATCAGGGTTTTATCTCTTCGAGAGAGCCTGAACCTGTGTAAACATTGCTTCCCTTTTTTGTCCTATTACCACCAAGCTAAGATCCACAGCTCGCACCCCTTAGCCGAGATCCACTGGATTCAACCACGACATTAGGTGGGCCATACAGGTCCTGTTGTGTGGTCAGAACGGTTTGATGGCATCATCGCTCGATGAGCTGACCCGACTACGCCGGAGCACCTAAATACGGGTTACCCGGGCAGGTTCCCCTCTGTCGCCGCTCGGCGATCGTAAAGAGCTTCCTCCATCGCTGCTTAATCGACTCGTCGGGGAAGTGGTAAGAACAGAATCGTAAAGAGATTCCTCCATCGCTGCTCGGTGCGATATACTGCGATTTCGGGATGAAACAGCCGTACGCATGCACACGTAGACGTTAATTCCTTACCACGTTGTTTGTTCACGTTGCATGTTTTGCTCTCCTTATATATAGATGTGACGCGGCGAGAAGCTCATAGGTTCCTCAACAGCAGCAGCTGAAGCAAGGTAGCAGCTCCACGCTGAAGTAAGGTTCCTCAACAGCAGCAGCTGAAACTCTGTTCTTACCACTTTGCCGACCAGTCCTGACGGCGGAATCTCTTGTACGTTGCAGAGCGGCGACAGAAGACGAATCTGGGTAGGGGAACCTGCCCGGGCAACCCGTATATATGGGAGTACGTTGCAGAGTCCAGCGAACTCGTGAAGAAGAGGGAATCTAGTGAAGGGGCGGCTGTGAATTTGTGATCCCGTACAATTGCGCTAGCTTTCATGTATAAAGCGCCAACGCAAAAAAAAGATTTGTTTGATGACGGGCAGCAGCTGGAGTGTTGTGCCCTGTTCCTCGCTAAAAAAAGGAAAAAAGATTATCTGTCAAGTCAAGCTCGATTTGCTTCGCGCTCGAGCTCCACTCGACCGGTGGCATTTTTTTTAGAGTAAATCGGGAGCTCTTTATTCAACATCGACAGCACCAGCAGAATCTGCTAGGAGGCTGGTTACAAGAAAACTAGGAGTAGACTCAAGCCAACATTCCGTAACATCTAAAGTGCTCGCTTGCTTTGCACAGAGATGAGCGGAGACGTTGCCTGCCCTACCAACATGTTGAACTACAAAGGACTTAAAAAAAGAAACATGCTCCCCAATTTCTAAGAAGATAGGCGCCATCACCGCACGGGATGTTTGGCGCGAATTCCAGAGATTCACAATCTCCAAATTGTCAGACTCAAAAACCACATCTACATAGCCTCTCAGACGAGCGAAGATGTGTCGCGAATGGCAAGAGCTTCAGCTATCAGCGGATCCGTGATCCCAGGGTAGGGTTTGCACCATGCCGCAAGAAAGGAAGACCGAGATCGAGCAACTCCCCCTATCCCTCCCCTTCTTGCATCCATTGCAATACTTCCATCAGTATTTATTTTTATTTTGATCCAGCCCAACTCTGGTGGGCGCCAGCCATGGCCCGACAAAGTACGGGCATGCTCACGAGGCAGCTCCGGAACTGCTAGGGTTTCCCGCACCTTTCTCATGGATTGGCTAGAATTGAACGCAGCTTTGTCGTGGGTGATATTGTTCCGAAAGGTCCAAATCGTCCACATAACAGTCACTAGAGTTGTTCTTTCAGACTCTGAATATATATCGTCACATAGGATATCCCTTGACCAGGTTAGCGGGTGCAGGGTCGGCCTTTTAACATTTAGCCACTTTGGTGTTGCATCCCAAAACTGCCTGGCGTGAGGGCACTCCAGTAGTGCGTGCATCATATCTTCGTCAGAATGAATACACAATTTGCATGTGCTTACCGTTGCAATATGGCGGTATTTCAGAGTGGCTTCGACGGGGAGAATGCCTTGCAACACCCGCCACCAGAAGACTCTCACTCTGGGAATGACTTTGAGCTTCCACAAACGAGACCACATCTGTTTATCTGTCATTGAAGATTCGGTAGTCGTCCCTTCCTCTAGAGCAATATGCTCGTTGCGAGTCATTAGAGCACGATACGCTGATTTCACAGTGTAGCAACCCGATCGTTCAAAAGCCCATGCCAACGAATCATCACCCCCTCCCTGCCTCAATGGAATGTTGAGAATAGCATCGGCATCTGGTGGTATGAAGTTCTCGCGCACCACATCCACCAGCCACGACCCATTGCTGGGGTCAATGAGGTCCGCCACAAGATTCACCTGAGCAGTACCAATTCTGCAGACCGGTGTCATAGATATAGTGCCCGGAATCCACTTGTCATTCCATATAGAAACTGTAGTGCCGTCTCCTATACGCTTAAGAAGACCAATCTGCATTGCGTCCCTCCCAGCGATGATAGCGCGCCAAATTGAAGAGGAGAACCGAGGGGCTGTGGCTTGCATAAAATCACATGTAGGGTAATATCTTCCTTTGAGAACTCGAGCACATAGGGAATCAGGATTTGTCAGCAATCGCCATCCGTGTTTCCCGAGGAGAGCCGTGTTAAATAGCTCGAGGTCCCAGAATCCCATCTCTCCTTTCGCCTTTGGCTTGGTTAAAGTGTCCCATGCTTTCCAGTGTAGTGATCTGCGATCAAGGAAACTACTCCACCAATATTTAGACGAGTAAGGGCATCTCCAGCCGCGCCCCCAACAGGCCCTCCCCAGGCGATTTTGCCGCGCCGGCGCCAAAAAAACGGCCCAGTCGCGCCCCCAGAAGCCCGTTTTTCGCCGGCTCGGGCCAACAATGGTGCCGGCAGACCCAGGCCGAACCCGGCGCCCAGGGGGGCGCTTGGGGAGCCGGCACAAGCGAAAAAGGCGCATGGGCCCGCCCTGGCGGCGACCCGAGGGCCTTTTCCCGCCGCTTCTTGACGCTTTTCCCTCGCATCTCTTCCGCTCGCTCGCCTTCCTCCTGCCATTCCCCCCCTTTCTCCCGCCAAACCCCCTCCAGCTCGCCTTCCAGTCACCGCCATGCCGCCGAAGAAGTACGCCATGCCGCACGCGGCGGCAACCACGACTGGCACCGTGGCCCAGCCGAAGCAGAGGAAGCCGAGGGCGCCGCCATCGAAGCCACCAGGCATGTCGAACGCCGAGTGGAGGGTGGAAGTTCAGCAACGCGACGCAGTCACCACCGACCGACGGAACAGGGCCATTGCCAAGAAGGCCCGCGAAAACGCGGAGCGTGCGGCGGCGTCTTCCTCATCGGAATCGTCGAGGAGGTCGCGGCTCGCCCGGAGAGCGGCGCCAGCGTTGAGAATCAGGTACGCACGCCGTTCGCCCGCATCTCTTCGTTGTCAACGCCCGTCGCCCACCAACTGTTTGTTTCTCCGTGCAGTTGCTGCGTATGTTCACCATGTATCGGCGCGACAACCAAGACGCCGACTTCAAGCACCTCCACATCTACAAGCGCATTGACAAGTGCGAGAAGTGGGCGGAAGTCCGACGTACCCTCGACAAGGCCAAGGAGACATACAAGTCGGACGCGACGACTCCGGGCGTGTCAGAGGGGCGGCCGGACGGCCACAAATTGGCAAACAAGGGGAAAAACGCCGACGCGGCAACCGTGCGAGTGCAGGAGTCCATCGAGCATTGCCTCGCCGACGCCCGGGCCCGGGCCGTCCTACGTGAAGAGAAGACCGAGGCGCGGTGGTCGTCGCTGATGAAGAACAGCGCCATCAAGCTCGACCTGCTCCGGACGAACGTCGCCGCGAAGAAGAGGAACACCGACATGGCTTTTCTGATAGGCGGGGCGGACATGCTCCAGAGCAACGATGAGCAGCTCAGGGCGTGGTACATGGCGGAGCGCGGCCTCATCCTGAACCAGATGCAGATGGCAACACCGACGACGCCGACGACGCAAGCTCCCGCGCCCACGACCACACGGACGCCAAGCCCGAACGACGCCTCTACATCGCCGCCCAGCAGTGCTGAAGCCGCGCCGACACAGCCCAGCACCGAAGCAGCTCCGACACCGCCTAGCCCGCGCACGCCGACTCTGCCAACGCCCGGAGCCGACCCCACCGAGTGAATCATTGCGCACGCGAACTTGCAGCGTGCGGCGCTCTATTTTTTGTAACGCCAGACTACGTCCGATCGCCGGATTTGTGGCATCTTTTGAGTGCGGGAACGACCAAGTTTAAATTTCTCGCATCCTGGGGCCGGCGCTTGGGGGTGTGACTGGGAGCTAGGTCGCCCCCAGGGGCCGAACTAGCGCCGGCACGCCCCCAGGCTGCTCTATTTAGGCGCCCTGGGGGGCCGAACGGCTGGAGATGCCCTAAGAGACAACACTCTTGCATACCTTCTTGGTTAGCTTAAAGCAACTCATACTGAACATGGGAATGGCCTGGGCAATCACCTTAATCCGGACTTCCCGTCCAGCACAGGAAATCGGACATTCTGATCCGCCTTGGAGTTTGTTTGGAATCCTCTCCCCAATATGATCGAACGTCCCACTTGTGATCCTACCCATAGCGGTGGGTAGACCCAAATAGCGTTCGCTAAAAGCTTCCACTGAAATATTCAGTGTTTGCTTTAGCAGCAACTTAGTCGGAGCCGGAGTGTTTGGGCTAAAATAAATAGAGCTTTTTTCCTTGTTAACCGCTTGGCCCGAACCTTCCTCATATATTCTCAAAACCTCATTTAGTCTGTGAGCACTCTACTCCTTTGCTTGCATAAAGATCAAACTGTCGTCCGCAAACAAGAGATGGTTGATCCATGGTGAGCGGTAGCTTACTCTTATACCTTTATCCACCTCCTGTCCACCGAAACGGTTCAATAATGAAGTTAGTCCTTCCGCACAAAGCAAGAAAAGGCACGAAGACATGGGACACCCCTGTCGTAAACCCCTCGACGGGGTAAAAAACGGAAGGAGCTCACCATTGACACGGATGGAAAATCTGACAGAGGAGACACACTTCATGACAAGGCGAACAAACTCCACTCCAAAACCAAGTTTCAGCATGACGGCCAATAGATAGTGCCATTCGACACGGTCGTAGGCTTTCATCATGTCTAGCTTGATTGCACAAACTGGATTGCCCCCTTTTTTCCTTCTTCTCATTGCATGCACGCTCTCATGTGCAATGAGGATATTATCGGTTATCAGCCGGCCGGGGACGAAAACACTCTGTTCTTCACCCACAATCTCATACAAACACTCACGAACTCGGTTAGCGATTGCTTTGGCAGCGATCTTATACAAAATCGGGCAGAGTGATATAGGGCGATATTGGGTAATTCTCTATGGGAAACGTACCTTCGGGATAAGAGTTATAGACGTGTCATTTAAGCCCGTTGGCAGTTCTCCCCCATTTAGGAAATCAAGCACTGCTGGAACAATATCATCCTTGAGCAGTTTCCAGTGGCGCTGATAAAAACCCGCTGTAAATCCGTCCACCCCTGGGGCCTTTGATGGGGCCATCTGAAAGAGAGCTCTACGAACTTCCTCTTCCATGTATGGTTTTTCAAGATCAGTATTCATCAAAGGTGTCACCCGGGGAGTTATAACATCCAAAAGCTCTTGCATCTGATTGAAGCCTTGCAAAGTGTAGAGCTGCTCGTAGAAGCTCTGAACCTCATCGCGATCTTCTTCCAGAGTATCACAAATTGTTCCATCAGCACGGGCGAGCTTCTCTATCTTGTTCACCCTTTTACGCTGAGCTGCCTGAGCATGGAAATAACCCGTGTTCTGATCTCCTTCCCGTAACCACGGGACTCTCGATCTCTGTCGGAGCCAAATTTCTTCTTGATGCAGTGCAAGTTTCAGCTTCTTCGCAACTGCTTTCTCCTCATCTGTTGGCCCCCTTCTTGAAGCTTGACCACGCAGTCTAGTCAGCTGCTCGCGTAGCTTTTTGATCTTGCGTGACAAACACCCAAACTCTCTCGCCCCCCATGCAACAAGTGTACCTTGCAGCGAGTTAAGGGCCTGAGCTATACCCTGCAAACCTGCTTGACCTGCACCTTTCTGCCATGAATCCAGGACCAGCTTGTCATAGTCTACATGTGTTTGCCACATGTCTTCATATCTGAAGGGTTTATGGCCTCTAGGTGTAGTCGACGTGAGGTTCTCTCGCAAGTCCGCGAGAACAAAACAATGATCAGATTCTGTTGTGACAATGTGTCTAATCCTTACGTTTGAGAACATCTGCATGAATGCAGCATTTTCAAAAGCTCTATCAAGCCGGGCTCTCACATTTGACCGGCCCGACTACATGTTGTCCCACATATATTCCGTTCCTGACCATCCTAGGTCAGAGAGCGCACACACATCCATCGTTTCCCTAAACGCCCGCATTTGCCGTTCTGGTCGTTGGTTCTGGAAAAGTGTTCCAAGCCGACAAGGGTCTCGTTAAAATCTCCAATGCACATCCATGAAGGAAATATGCCCTAGAGGCAATAATAAAGTTATTATTTATTTCCTTATTTCATGATAAATGTTTATTATTCATGCTAGAATTGTATTAACCAGAAACATAATACATGTGTGAATACATAGACAAACAGAGTGTCACTAGTATGCCTCTACTTGACTAGCTCGTTAATCAAAGATGGTTATGTTTCCTAACCATGGACAGAGAGTTGTCATTTGATTAACGGGATCACATCATTAGTTGAATGATCTGATTGACATGACCCATTCCATTAGCTTAGCACCCGATCGTTTAGTATGTTGCTATTGCTTTCTTCATGACTTATATATGTTCCTATGACTATGAGATTATGCAACTCCCTTTTGCCAGAGGAACACTTTGTGTGCTACCAAACGTCACAACGTAACTGGGTGATTATAAAGGAGCTCTACAGGTGTCTCCAAAGGTACATGTTGGGTTGGTGTATTTCAAGATTAGGATTTGTCACTCCGATTGTCGGAGAGGTATCTCTGGGCCCTCTTGGTAATGCACATAACTTAAGCCTTGCAAGCATTGCAACTAATGAGTTAGTTGCGGGATGATGTATTACAGAACGAGTAAAGAGACTTGCCACTAATGAGATTGAACTAGGTATGGGATACCGACGATCGAATCTCGGGCAAGTAACATACCGATGACAAAGGGAACAACGTATGTTGTTATGCGGTCTGACCGATAAAAGATCTTCGTAGAATATGTAGGAGCCAATATGAGCATCTAGGTTCCGCTATTGGTTATTGACCGGAGACATGTCTCGGTCATGTCTACATTGTTCTCGAACCCGTAGGGTCCGCACGCTTAAGGTTACGATGATAGTTATATTATGAGTTTATACATTTTGATGTACCGAAGGTTGTTCGGAGTACCGGATGTGATCACGGACATGACGAGGAGTCTCGAAATGGTCGAGACATAAAGATTGGTATATTGGAAGCCTATGTTTGGATATCGGAAGTGTTTCGGGTGAAATCGGGATTTTACCGGAGTACCGGGAGGTTACCGGAACCCCCCGGGAGCTATATGGGCCTAAGTGGGCCTTAGTGGAAAAGAGAAGGGGCATCCCAAGATGGGCCGCACGCCCCTCCCCTCCCTTGGTCCGAATAGGACAAGGAGAGGGGGCCGGCCCCCCTCTCTCTTTTCCCCCCTCCATGAATCCTATTCCAACTAGGATTGGGGGGGGGGGGAATCCTACTCCCAGAGGGAGTAGGACTCCTCCTGGCGTGCCTCTCCTAGGCCGGCCGCACCCCCCCTTGAGCCTTTATATACGGAGGCAGTGACACCCCAGAGAAACACAAGTTGATCCGCGTGATCGTATTCTTAGCCGTGTGCGGTGCCCCCTTCCACCATAGTCCTCGATAATATGGTAGCGGTGCTTAGGCGAAGCCCTGCTGCAGTAGTACATCAAGATCGTCACCATGCCGTCGTGCTGACTGAACTCTTCCCCGACACTTTGCTGGATCGGAGTCCGGGGATCGTCATCGAGCTGAACGTGTGCTAGAACTCGGAGGTGCCGTAGTTTCGGTGCTTGATCGGTCGGGCCGTGAAGACGTACGACTACATCAACCAAACGCTTCCGTTGTCGATCTACAAGGGTACGTAGATCATACTCTCCCCTCTCGTTGCTATGCATCACCATGATCTTGCGTGAGCGTAGAATTTTTTTTGAAATTACTATGAAACCCAACAGTGGTATCAGAGCCTAGGTTTTATGCGTTGATGTAATATGCACGAGTAGAACACAAGTGAGTTATGGGCGATATAAGTCATACTGCTTACCAGCATGTCACACTTTGGTTCGGCGGTATTGTTGGATGAAGCGGCCCGGACCGACATTACGCGTACGCTTACGCAAGACTGGTTCTACCGATGTGTTTTGCACACAGGTGGCTGGCGGGTGTCAGTTTCTCCAACTTTAGTTGAACCGAGTGTGGCTACGCCCGGTCCTTGCGAAGGTTAAAACAGCACCAACTTGACAAACTATCGTTGTGGTTTTTGATGCATAGGTAAGAACGGTTCTTTCTAAGCCCGTAGCAGCCACGTAAAACTTGCAACAACAAAGTAGAGGACGTCTAACTTGTTTTTGCAGGGCATGTTGTGATGTGATATGGTCAAGACGTGATGAGATATAAGTTGTTGTATGAGATAATCATGTTTTGTTGAAGTTATCGGCAACTGGCAAAATCCTTTTGGTTGTCTCTCTATTGCATAAGATGCAAGCGCCCAATAACTGCTTTACTTTATCACTATACAATAGCAATAGTTGCAAGAGCAATTGTTGGCGAGACGACCACGTGACGACACATTGATATAGATCAAGAAGATGGAGATCATGGTGTCATGCCGGTGACGATAGAGATCATAACAGTACTTTGGAGATGGAAATCAAATGCGCAAGATGATGATGGCCATATCATGTCACATATTTTGATTGCATATGATGTTTATCTTTTATACATCTTATTTTGCTTAGTTTGACGGTAGCATTTTAAGATGATCTCTCACTAATTATCAAGAAGTGTTCTCCCTGAGTATGCACCGTTGCGAAAGTTCTTCGTGCTGAGACACCACGTGATGATCGGGTGTGATAGGATCTATGTTCAAATACAACGGGTGCAAAATAGTTGCACACGCGGAATACTCAGGTTATACTTGACGAGCCAAGCATATACAGATATGGCCTCGGAACACGGAGACCGAAAGGTCGAGCATGAATCATATAGTAGATATGATCAACATAGTGATGTTCACCAATGAAACTGCTCCATCTCACGTGATGATCGGACATGGTTTAGTTGATTTAGATCACGTGATCACTTAGAGGATTAGAGGGATGTCTATCTAAGTGGGAGTTCTTAAGTAATATGATTAATTGAACTTAAATTTATCATGAACTTAGTCCTGGTAGTATTTTGCAAATTATATTGTAGATCAATAGCTCGCATTGTTGCTTCCCTGTGTTTATTTTGATATGTTCCTAGAGAAAATTATGTTGAAAGATGTTAGTAGCAATGATGCAGATTGGATCCGTGATATGAGGTTTATCCTCATTGCTGCACAGAAGAATTATGTCCTTGATGCACTGCTAGGTGACAGACCTATTGCAGGAGCAGATGCAGACGTTCTGAACGTTTGGCTAGCTCAATATGATGGCTACTTGATAGTTTAGTGCACCATGCTTAATGGCTTAGAATCGGGACTTCAAAGACGTTTTGAACGTCATGGAACATATGAGATGTTCCAGGAGTTGAAGTTAATATTTCAAGCAAATACCCGAGTTGAGAGATATGACGTCTCCAACAAGTTCTATAGCTAAAAAATGGAGGAGAATCGCTCAACTACTGAGCATGTGCCCAGATTGTCTGAGTACTACAATCACTTGAATCAAGTGGGAGTTAATCTTCCAGATAAGATAGTGATTGACAGAATTCTCTAGTCACTATCACCAAGTTAGTAGAACTTTGTGATGAACTATGATATGCAAGGGATAACGGAAACGATTCCCAAGCTCTTCGTAATGCGGAAATTGATGAAGGTAGAAATCGAGAAAAACATCAAGTGTTGATGGTAGACAAGACCACTAGTTTCAAGAAAAGGGCAGAGGAAAGAAGGGGAACTTCAAAAAGAACAGCAAGCAAGTTGCTGCTCAAGTGAAGAAGCCCAAGTCTGATCCTAAGCCTGAGACTAAGTGCTTCTACTTCAAAGGGACTGGTCACTGGAAGCGGAACTACCCCAAGTGATTGGCAGATAAGAAGGATGGCAAAGTGAACATAAGTATATTTGATATACATGTTATTGATGTGTACTTTACTAGTGTTTATAGCAACCCCTCAGTATTTGATACTAGTTCAGTTGCTAAGATTAGTAACTCAAAACGGGAGTTGCAGAATAAAGACTAGTTGAGGGTGAAGTGACGATGTGTGTTGGAAGTGGTTCCAAGATTGATATGATCATCATCGCACACTCCCTATACTTTCGGGATTAGTGTTGAACCTGAATAAGTGTAATTTGGTGTTTGCGTTGAGCATGAATATGATTTGATCATGTTTATTGTAATACGGTTATTCATTTAAGTAAGAGAATAAATTGTTGTTCTGTTTACATGAATAAAACCTTATATGGTTACACACCCAATGAAAATAGTTCGTTGGATCTCGATCGTAGTGATACACATAATCATAATATTGAAACCAAAAGATGCAAAGTTAATAATGATAGTGCAACTTATTTGTGGCACTGCCGTTTAGGTCATATTGGTGTAAAGCGCATGAAGAAACTCCATGCTGATGGGATTTTGGAATCACTTGATTATGAATCACTTGATGCTTGCGAACCATGCCTCATGGGCAAGATGACTAAGACTCCATTCTCCGGAGCGAGCAACTGACTTATTGGAAATAATACATACTGATGTATGCGGTCCGATGAGTGTTAAGGCTCACGGCAAGTATCGTTATTTTCTGAACTTCACAGATGATTTGAGCAGATATGGGTATATCTACTTGATGAAACATAAGTCTGAAACATTTGAAAAGTTCAAAGAATTTCAGAGTGAAGTGGAAAATCATCGTGACAAGAAAATAAAGTTTCTACGATCTGATCGCGGAGACAAATATTTGAGTTACGAGTTTGGTCTTCAATTAAAACAATGTGGAATAGTTTCACAAACTCATGCCACATGGAACACCACAGCATAATGGTGTGTCCGAACGTCATAACCATACTTTATTGGATATAGTGCAATCTATGATGTCTCTTACCGATGTACCACTATCGTTTTGGGGTTATGCATTAGAGACAGCTGCATTCACGTTAAATAGGGCACCATCTAAATCCGTTGAGACGATACCGTGTGAACTATGGTTTGGCAAGAAACCTAAGCTGTCGTTTCTTAAAGTTTGGGGTTGTGATACTTATATGAAAAGGTTTCATCCTAATAAGCTCAAACCCAAATCAGAGAAATATGTCTTCATAGGATACCCAAAGGAGACTTTTGGGTACACCTTCTATCACAAATCCGAAGGCAAGACTTTTGTTGCTAAATTCGGAGTTTTTCTAGAGAAGGAGTTTCTCTCGAAAGAAGTGAGTGGGAGGAAAGTAGAAAACTTGATAAGGTAATTGTATCATCTCCCTTATTTAAAAGTAGTTCATCACAGAAATCTGTTCTTGTGACTACTACACCAATTAGTGAGGAAGCTAATGATGATGATCATGTAACTTCAGATCAAGTTACTACCGAATCTTGTAGGTAAACCAGAGTGAGATCCGCACCAGAGTGGTACGGTAATCCTGTTCTGGAAGTCATGTTACTAGACCATGACGAACTTGCGAACTATGAGGAAGCAATGATGAGCCCAGATTCCGCAAAATGGCTTGAGACCATGAAATCTGAGATGGGATCCATGTATGAGAACAAAGTGTAGACTTTGGTTGACTTGCCTGATGATCGGCAAGCCATAGAAAATAAATGGATTTTCAAGAGGAAGACGGACGCTGATAGTAGTGTTACTATCTACAAAGCTAGAATTGTCGCAAAAAGGTTTTCGACAAGTTCAAGGTGTTGACTACGATAAGATTTTCTCACTCGTAGTGATGCTTAAGTCTGTCCGAATCATGTTAGCAATTGCTGCATTTTATGATTATGAAATTTGGCAGATGGATGTCAAAACTGCATTCCTGAGTGAATTTCTGGAAGAAGAGTTGTATATGATGCAACCGGAAGGCTTTGTCGATCCAAAGGGAGCTAACAAAGTGTGCAAGCTGCAGCGATCCATTTATGGACTGGTGCAAGCATCTCGGAGTTGGAATATACGCTTTGATAAGTTGATCAAAGCATATAGTTTTATACAGACTTGCGGTGAAGCCTGTATTTACAAGAAAGTGAGTGGGAGCACTACAGCATTTCTGATAAGTATATGTGTATGACATATTGTTGCGGAAATAATGTAGAATTATTCTGCAAAGCATAAAGGAGTGTTTGAAAGGATTTTTCAAGAAAACCTCGGTGAAGCTGCTTACATATTGAGCATCAAGATCTATAGAGATAGATCAAGACGCTTGATAAGTTTTTTTTAATGAGTACATACCTTGACAAGATTTTGAAGTAGTTCAAAATGGAACAGTCAAATAAAGAGTTCTTGCTTGTGTTACAAGGTGTGAAGTTGAGTAAGACTCAAAACCCGACCACGGCAGAAGATAGAAAGAGAGTGAAACTCATTCCCTATGCCTTGGCCATAGGTTCTATAAAGTATGCCATGCTGTGTACCAGATCTATTGTATACCCTACACTGATTTTGGCAAGGGAATACAATAGTGATCCAGGAGTAGATCACTGGACAGCGGTCAAAATTATCCTTAGTGGAATAAGGATATGTTTCTCGATTATGGAGGTGACAAAAGGTTCGTCGTAAAAGGTTACGTCGATGCAAGTTTTGACACTAATCTAGATGACTCTAAGTCTCAATCTAGATACATATTGAAAGTGGGAGCAATTAGCTAGAGTAGCTCCGTGTAGAGCATTGTAGACATAGAACTTGCAAAATACTTACGGAACTGAATGTGACAGACCCGTTGACTAAAATTATCTCACAAACAAAACATGATCACACCTTAGTACTCTTTGGGTGTTAATCACATAGATATGTGAACTAGATTACTGACTCTAGTAAACCCTTTGAGTGTTGGTCACATGACGATGTGAACTATGGGTGTTAATCACATGGTGATGTGAACTATTGCTGTTAAATCACATGGCGATGTGAACTAGATTATTGACACTAGTGCAAGTGGGAGACTGAAGGAAATATGCCCTAGAGGCAATAATAAAGTTATTATTTATTTCCTTATTTCATGATAAATGTTTATTATTCATGCTAGAATTGTATTAACCAGAAACATAATACATGTGTGAATACATAGACAAACAGAGTGTCACTAGTATGCCTCTACTTGACTAGCTCGTTAATCAAAGATGGTTATGTTTCCTAACCATGGACAAAGAGTTGTCATTTGATTAACGGGATCACATCATTAGTTGAATGATCTGATTGACATGACCCATTCCATTAGCTTAGCACCCGATCGTTTAGTATGTTGCTATTGCTTTCTTCATGACTTATACATGTTCCTATGACCGTGTGCGGTGCCCCCTTCCACCATAGTCCTTGATAATATGGTAACGGTGCTTAGGCGAAGCCCTGCTGCAGTAGTACATCAAGATCGTCACCACGCCGTCGTGCTGACGGAACTCTTCCCCGACACTTTGCTGGATCGGAGTCCGGGGATCGTCATCGAGCTGAACGTGTGCTAGAACTCGGAGGTGCCGTAGTTTCGGTGCTTGATCGGTCGGGCCGTGAAGACGTACGACTACATCAACCAAATGCTTCCGTTGTCGATCTACAAGGGTACGTAGATCATACTCTCCCCTCTCGTTGCTATGCATCACCATGATCTTGCGTGAGCGTAGGAAATTTTTTGAAATTACTACGAAACCCAACAATCCAAGCTTCATGTTGGATTGCAAAAAGCGTTCTCAGAAATCTCCAGCTGTGGCATCGGTCCTCCACTTTCGGAGCTCCGTAGAAACCAGTCACCCGCCACTGCTTAGTGGCATCGTACTTTTTCCGCACCATTATATCAAATGGTCGGCACTATAGTTTTTCAGTTCCACGTCCAGACTTGAGGTGCAGAACATACCAATGCCACCGCTCAGTCCCCTACTGCTTACCGCGAAGCAGTCCGAGAAACCAAGCAAGTTCTATAGGCTTTCAACTCGTGTCACTGAAATCTTCGTCTCCATAACAAACAGGAGGTCGGGCCCTTCTTGCTTCACAATATTGCGAAGCTCGCGAACTGCCCCGTGGTTCCCAAGCCCCCGGCAGTTCCAGCTCAAGCAACTCATTGATCCAGGCGGGGCTGATTCGCAGCCGCCGCCGAACTAATCGACCGGTGGCATTTGTTCGATGATTATTTGCAGCATATGTATGTGTGGAGCAGGGAGTGCCCAAAGATATTCAATACGGGTCATACATGTACGTACATCACAAAAATCTTGACCAAATGATATTTGAATGTGCTAATGACCGGTTAATTAGTTAGCCCGTGGTGCCCGCGAAAAAAATATAGTTAGCCCGTGGAGGTGCAATGGCATTGCATGGCTCATGCATGTTGCTGGGCACGTACGCGTGCATTAGATGGCTGCCCAGATACTAGCTAGCACACGTATGAAAGCTACTCAGGCCTCCTTTGATTTAGAAGAATCTGATAGAAATTTCATAGGATAGGATTTCTATAGTAAAAATTTCTTTAGAGCCCTTTCGCTTGTAGGAATTGAATCCTATTCTTATGAAGGAATTCTTTCTATCCTCCACATTTCATGGAAAAATAAACATTAGCCTAGACTTAATAAAAAAAATCCTATGATGTGAATCAAAGGGCATCTCTTTTTCTATTCCTACTCGTAGGATTTTGGATACATGTCATCTCATTTTCTATGACTTTCCTATTCCGACGACTTTCCTACCCTATGAACCAAATAAGGCCTCAGATGTCACGGAACGAGCTGAAAATTGGCACATTACAAGGCTGACACATTGTTTTGCTGAAAATTGACAAATTACAAGGCTGGCCTATTTTTTTGCTGAGAGCTACTCAGACATGAGAATGAGCTGAAAATTGGCACGGACCTCACGCGCCGAAACATCTTTCAATTAAAATTGGAAGACTAAAATAGTGTGCACGGAGAGAAACATCAAGCAAAGCAGATCAGACTCACGTACGGAGACACTTAAAACACATATTACTTCTTGCGAGATACAACACCAACACACAGAGAAAGAGAATTGTGCCCCGTAAACACGGCACGGCTTTTTTTCTCCTGGTATTATAGATAATCACGTGGCGCTCTCTGGCCTTCATTCGAAATGAAAACACAACGATAGATAGTCTCACCTCACTATGTTTATATCAACAACAAATACTAGTGTTCAGTAGCTAATTTATTCATGTTTGGACGGTACTTGTATGGATCTTCATGCTCCAACCTCCAAATGTGGTTCCCCGGCGGCCTATCTTCTCGGAGGCTAATGTGCAGGTTTCCCGCTTGAACAGTAATCATCACCTTTCTTACAAGGGGGGTCAGGCGTTTCACCCGTGTACGTATTCATGCTGCTTAAAGCACCTGCAATGGCGTTCGAGCCCACGCACGCACGCAGGATACCTCGTCAGACCGAGTCACAATTCTTACACTGGAAAAACCAGGAAAAATTCTGAGAAGCAAGTAGATATTGGGACTGAGAGCTGACTGTACTTACCGGTGGCCGGGGCGAGGCCTCTGGCGGCCAGGACGGCCTGCGCGGCGAACGCGAGCGAGGCCAGCATCACGCACACGAACGCGGCCAAGTTTTTGAGGAGAGCCATTGTTGCTGCAAGGACGCTTGTGATTTCGCTGTGCTTGGAGCCAATGCATGTGGCGTACTTAGGGCATCTCCAGCCGCGCCTCCAACAGGTTCTTTTCAGGCGTTTTTGCCGCGCTGGCGTCCAAAAACGGCCCAGTCGCGTCCCCAGAAATCCGTTTTTCGCCGGCTCGGGCCAAAACTGGTGCCGGCGGACCCAGGTCGAACTCGGCATCCTGGGGGGGCGTCTGGGGAGCCGGCACAAGCGAAAAAGGCGTGTGGGTCCGCTCTGGCGGCGACCCGAGGGCCTTTTCCCGCCGTTTCTTGACGCTTTTCCCTCGCATCCCTCCCGCTCGCTCGCCTTCCTCTCGCCATTCCCTCCCTTTCTCCCGCCAAACCTCCTTCCGCTCGCCTTCCAGTCGCCGCCATGCCGCCGAAGAAGTACGCCATGCCGCGCGCGGCGGCAACCACGACTGGCACCGTGGCCCAGCCGAAGCAGAGGAAGCCGAGGGCGTCGCCATTGAAGCCGCCGGACATGTCGAACGCCGAGTGGAGGGTGGAAGTTCAGCGACGTGACGCAGACACCGCCGACCGGCGGAATAGGGCCATCGCCAAGAAGGCCCGCGACAACGCGGCGCGCGCGGCGGCGTCCTCCTCATCGGTCGACCACGCGGGGATGATGAATCCACCCGTCGTCAGCCACGCCCAGTACGCGCCCTGGGGACAGCAAGGCGTCGGATCTCCATGGGGATCGTCGTCGCCCGGCTACGCCGACGGCGACGCGCACGGTGTGTTCAACCCAAACGTGACCTTCCCCCATGGCCACCCCGCGACGCGCACACCCTCGCCCGTCTTCGTCGTTGTGCAGTACCCTCCATACAACTACTCGCCGCCCGCCTACGCGTCCACACCGACGCCCCATCTCCGCCGTGGACCGCTGCCCTTCTCGCACCTCGGCGACACCGACGACACAGGAGCCGACATGGACGACATCATCGCGACAGGATCGACCGCGGCCGCCGCGTCTCCCGGGTTCGCCACCCAGGACGAGGTAGTGGATCTCAGCGGCGACATGGAGGCCGAACTCGGCTACGTCTACGGCGAGGACGCGCACGAAGCGCAGGAACCCGAGGAGGAGGAGGAGGACGAGGAGGAGGATGAGGAGGAGGAGCCGGCTCCTGATCCGATGAAAGGGCGCCAAAAGAAGAAGCGGGCGGCTAGGCCAGGTGAACCGCGCATCAAATGGACGTCCAAGGAGGAGGAATGCCTCGCCGAAGTATGGAAAGTCGTCTGCCTCGACCCGACCACCGGCACGAACCAGAGCTTCGAGACGTACTGGGACCGCATCAAGACCGAGTTCGACGAGCGGAAGCTCGTCGACCCCTACTTCAAAGGCGTCTACATGCAGCGCGGCTCCAAGGCGATGGCGAACCATTGGGGGCGTATGCAGGGGGCGTGCAACAAATGGCATGGAATCGTCGAGGAGGTCGCGGCTCGCCCGGAGAGCGGCGCCAGCGTTGAGGATCAGGTACGCACGCTGTTCGCCCGAATCTATTCGTCGTCTACGCCCGCCGCCCGCCAACTGTTTGTTCCTCCGCAGTTGCTGCGCATGTTCACCATGTATCGGCGCGACAACCTCGACGCCGACTTCAAGTTCCTCCACGTCTACAAGCGCATTGACAAGTGCGAGAAGTGGGCGGAAGTCCGACGTACCCTCGACAAGGCCAAGAAGATATACAAGCCGGACGCGATGACTCCGGGCGCGTCAGAGGGGCGTCCGGACGGCCACAAATTGGCAAAGAAGGGGAAAAACGCCAACGCGGCAACCGCGCGAGTGCAGGAGTCCATCGAGCATTGCCTCGCCGACGCCCAGGCCCGCGCCGTCCTACGTGAAGAGAAGACCGAGGCGCGGTGGTCGTCGCTGATGACGAACAACGCCATCAAGCTCGACCTGCTCCGGACCAACGTCGACCTGCTCCGGACCAACGTCGCCGTGAAGAAGAGGAACACCGACATGGCTTTTCTGATGGGCGGGGCGGACATGCTCCAGAGCAACGACGAGCAGCTCAGGACATGGTACATGGCGGAACGCGGCCTCATCCTGAACCCGCCGACGACGCCGACAACGCCAGCTCCCGCGCCCACGGCCACACGGACGCCAAGCCCGAACGATGCCTCTACATCGCCGCCCAGCAGTACCGAAGCCGCGCCGACACAGCCCAGCACCGAAGCAGCTCCGACACCGCCGAGCCCGCGCACGCCGACTCCGCCAACGCCTGGAGCCGACCCCGCCGAGTGATTCGTTGCGCACATGAACTTGTGGCGTGCGGTGCTCTGTTTTTTGTAACGCCAGACTACGTCCGATCGCCGGATTTGCGGCGTCTTTTGTGAGCGGAAACGACCTAGTTCAAATTTCCCGCATCCTGGGACCGACGCTTGGGGACGTGATTGGGAGCTAGGTCGTCCCCAGGAGGCGAACTAGCGCCGGCACATCCCCAGGCCGCTCTATTTAGGCGCCCTGGGGGGCCGAACGGCTGGAGATGCCCTATACGCAGATCCAACGCACCACTAGGACCAGGAGCGGGGTACCAAATCAAGGGATATTTTCCTCGGCTTGCCGTGTGCAGGTCCATGGGCATGTGTTGACGGGTCAGAAGAAGCTGGACAGGCCAAGACGATATGAATACTGTACTGGTGTGACCTGCCACCGCACTCGGCGGACTCTAGCGGCAGAAGTCGTGGAGAAGTCCATGGTTCGGCCCCCCATGCACACCCATCGTTCTCCTTGACCACTGGGTTGGTTTCGGTCGGTCGTGTTCGTGTAGGTGCTTGCACCAAGAACCTGGGGGCAACTTGCCAGATTTGACTGACTTTAGCTTCTTTTGCAGTCCACGCCGGGTCGTGCGGCAGTGCGTATTATCCGGAAGAATTAAAAAAGTATATATATATATATATATATATATATGCAAGCACACGATTACAAACACCCCGCTGTTAGCAGTAATAATAAAAAAAATAGTTTACAAAATAATAATAATAATATCCATTTTAAAAAGAGACACGTGACTTCAAAACTTATATTTGAACCTTGTTATTTTACCGAAGATACAAACAGTATAATATCCATAAGGTGGTCTACAAAAAAGACAAAGACACGCATTCCATACAAATGTGACTATTCTCGCGGCATGAAGGATCCCAAGAGTTTCACGAAGGCAAAACTCAAAGGGAAGCCTCTTGCTTGATTTTAGTGAAAACCATAGTAGGCATGGAAGAGATACAATGGAAGACATTAGCATTGCCCATCGGTCCAAATTTCACATGCCGTGAGGAACAATAGTGAGGACATAGCCTACTGCTTAAGCCGACACTTGACACAAGGTCTTGGAATGTAGGTACTTGGTAAGCAATATCTGTATCCACACTCCATCCTTCTTAGATGATAAACCATATAGCCATTATTTACTGAGCAGACATTTATTTTTAACTTCTCAATTTCCTATGCCCAAACATCCTTGGTCTTTTGGCCGACACAAAATATCCCACCTTACTAGTCTATACTTTGTCTTATACTCATCACCCAACCCAAAAAAAAACGTGATCTATAGAAATCCAATCTTATCCGGACCCCTGCAGGTACTTCGAAGACTGAAAGCATGAACAAAGCTAGACTCGTAAGCACCAAGTTCACGAGCACCATCTTACCTCTATACGAAACAGGTTGCCTTTCCAATAGCTAGCTTCTATTCAAACCTATCCTCAATATAGTTCCACTCTTTGTTCGCTAATTTACGGTGATGAATCGGTTTTCCCAAAGAACTGAATGAGAGTGACTCAAACTCACAGCCGAACAACTGTTTTTAGTTATTCTCTTCCTCTTTGGCGCGTCCAAAACCAAAAAGCTCACTTTTGTGGAAGTTGATTTTGAGACCCGATAATTGCTAAAACAGACACAAGTTCAGCTTCATATTTATTGCCTTGCGTATATCATGTTTTATAAAAATAATGGTACCGTCACCATATTGTAGGATCGAAGCTCCCCCATCCAGGAGATGTGGGATCAACCATCCTAGCCATTCTCATTGGATCTACCAATGAGTACAACCAGAATATCCGTGGCAATACTAAATAGAACAAGGGATAACAGAGTCCCCTGATTCAATCCCTTCTGGGTCTGAAGGAAGTGACCCATGTCATTATTGACCTTATCATAAGCCTTCTCAAAATACGGGGGTACCTCCTTGTAAAAAGGTCATAACATGCTTCCATCAGGCATGATTGAAATCCTTCATATGCAAAGCTTTACCTTGTCATAAGCCTTCACAAAATCCACTTTGAATATAACCCCGCGAGTTTCTTCGAGCGAATCTTATGTAAAGTTTCATGTACAACCACAACACCCTCTAGTATGTGGCGTCCACGCATGAAAGCAATCTGAGTCGGCTGGACCATAGTATGCGCAACCTTTGTTAGGCAATTCACACCCACTCCGGTAAAAATCTTGAAGCTAACGCTAAGAAGGAAAATGGGTCTGAATTGCACAATTCTAAAAGCCTCTTCTTTCTTAGGCGGCAGAGTAATCGTCCCGAAGTGAAGCTTGAACAACTGGAGATCACCTTTAAATAACTCATTAAACATAGGCATAAAGTCACACTTAATACTACCCTAGCACCGTCGATAGAATTCCTCCGGGAATCCATCCGTATCCGGTGCCTTAGTATTCTTCATCTGCAAAATGGCCGCGTGTACCTCCTTTTCAGTTAAAGGGGCATTGAGCACCTCTACTTCCGAACTTACTAGTGTAATGTGTCCTACCAAGTTCTCATCCAAAGAATAAAAATGCATCAGGGCAACAAATGTTTTCTTATAATAATTGAATATGTTGTATTTAAGGTTCTCGTGATCTACAATTGTACCTTCATTCGGTTTAATTTGGAATATCCCTTTTTTCATATGCTTTCCACTCGCAATAAGGTGGAAAAACCGAGCATTATTGTAACATTCTGTGACAGCTTTATCTTTTGCCCTTTGTGCCCATTTAATATCTTCCTCCCTAAGAGACCTAGCGAGACTCCCTCCCGCCTCTCGCTTGGACGAACTGCCAGCCATATCGAGATGATTCGTCTTAGCTTTAATATCCAGCTCACCAATGAGGTTGAGAAGTCTATCTTTTTTTCTCTTTATCAACGCAACTCACGTTCTTAGCCCAACTCCACAAAATTGCATACGATGACTAATCTTAAACTTCCATTTTTCTACATTAGTCTCTCTAGGTTCTTTACCCCATTGCCTGGTAACTACAGGAAATCCTATCTTTCAAACCAGGATAATTCGAAAAGGAAGGCCTTCTTGTTTCCCACATGAGCTGCCTCAGCGGAGTAAACAAGAAGTAGTGTATGATCCAAAAATCCTATTTGCAATGCTCCAACTGTTAGAAGTGGAAATTTTTGTACCCATTCCACACTAGTTAGAACTCGATCTAACTTCTCTTTAGTTGGATTATCAAGACTTTGGTCCACGTATATTGTTGATCCATGATGGCTATCTCCCAGAGTAGAGACATTTGATTATAGCACTGAACATGAAGCCATCGACCATCAAAATTATCATTGTTTTTCTCTTCCTCCCTACGAATGACAT
Organism: Triticum aestivum; assembly: GCF_018294505.1. Taxonomy (NCBI): domain Eukaryota; kingdom Viridiplantae; phylum Streptophyta; class Magnoliopsida; order Poales; family Poaceae; genus Triticum; species Triticum aestivum. The sequence goes on along the minus strand of NC_057800.1, from coordinate 728,457,979 downwards.
TGAAATCTCCTCCTACCAAGATTGGTAATCTCTCATTTCCAAAGATACACAATAAATCTGCAAAAAAATTGGGTTTATACTTAGTTTGTGCTGCTCCATATAGCGCAACCGGAGCCAATTGAAAGCCGTCAATATTCTAACACATATGGAACTTGATTGCATAATCACCCACCACCAGCATCTCAACATCAGGAGTTCCCGTATTGACCTCATGTAAGATACCGCCAGATCTTCCTCGAGGAGGGAGGGAATACCAAATATAATCCGTGCCTCCTAAAATAGTACTCAATAACTGGAAAGTGAACTTAGATCTACCGGTCTCAAGCATAGCGCTAAAATTCTACTCATGTTATCTATAAGTATCCTCTAACTACGACATTTAGCCAAGTCCAGAAGACCTATGCTATTCCAAAAAAACATTTATTTTTTCATCATGGAGTTTCTTATTGAACTTAATGCTTTTACTACGTCGCATTGGAAAGATCATATACCTTCGCGCCCACACGCAGACATGTAGTGGTTGTGAAGGCAAAAGTTTGTAAGACCGTCGTTATGACTTGTGCCCCATGAGTTTGACAATGATCCACAGGTTCTTTGAACTGATGAACACTCATAGATAAAATATCTTCGCAACTGTTGAAATGGGCAGAGACGGTGGTGTAGCCTAAAATTCTAACTCATTAACTTCACTCTCCTACATGGGTGGAGAGCCCATGCCTTGATCCGGAGCTACCCGACCATGCCACCAAAGCAACTGTTGAAATGGGCAGAGACGGTGGTGTAGCCTTTTAATTAGTCGGGTCCTCCATCTCCAAATGAATACTCCAAAGACGTCTCAGTGTCAATGCCGCCACAAAAGATCCAAAGCACACCCCTATTGTAGGAGTCAAAGAAGGTGTAGAACCAACAACCATTGGAGAGATCACCACCTGACTGACCCAACCAATCGTATCAGAGGATCACAACCTTTACCATGGTCCATCGAATTATCTTTCCCGCTGCCATTATCCTTTGTATCCCGAACATTCCTATCATGATTGTAAAGTCTCTGGTCAGTCAGGAAAGGAAAGCTCTCCATCTCTAACCTCAAATAATACCCAAGACTCTTGTAGTACCATGGCACATACTCCGACGACACATCAATGGCAATCACTCCAAAAAATAATCTGGCAACCCCATTCGCCGAGAGAACGACATATCTACCTACTCAGTTTTACCAATCAACAATCTGTTGCTCCAAACCTCCAATAAATCATTGAGGGATTTAGAGGAAACCCTATAGAACCTAACCCAAATCTCATGTAGTGGTAGTCCCTCAACCTCCCTGTTGGACCACTAGAAAAACTTTAGAAAACAAGGACTGTTTGGTAATCCACAAATGCCAAACACAATGAAGCGAACTAGATCCTCCTTCCTCGGAAAATCCACGTTAAACAAATTGTACTCTATCCACACTAGAGTCCAAAAAAGAACCACATGTGACCCTCACTAGCCCTATCCTTGCACTAGAGTCCAAAAAAGATGGGCTCTGCTGGAATTAGAATACTCGGTCTCGAAGAACATTAGTTTAGAATTACACACTCTGTAAGCCTTGACCACATGTTTTGGCATTGATAGGAGAGGACAACCATCAGTACCATGACTCGTCTTCAAGCGACAATTACATAAGACAACAGTACAATCCACTGCAAAATGCTAACATCCCACAATGAAAGCAATAATATTTCTCCTTTTCATTTGCCCCTCTCTAACATGAACTTTATACGAAAATCATTTCGCGTTGTTGTCTACCACAGTCACCGAAGTATAACATCCTCCATCGAAACTGTAGCCAAAGCCAACACGACCGCCATCGCTACATCAGGGAGAGTACTCAACATTGGGGGCACAACAGCAACGGGAGTAACCACCACAACTGACAAAACATATGGCCAATGCACATTAGTCCCAGCATGTACATTCATATTCATCTTGTGTGGACGAGGGTCACGGTAACCGCCTCTCATACCAAGGCCACCCCCACGGTAACCACCTCTATGTAATCTTGCCGGACCATGCAGCGCCCCATTAGCTCCCTCAACAAAACCACCATCGAGCGCTGAGAAACCCCATCCACCATCACCGTCGTAGTTCTGTAGGTAAGCACCCGGTCCATGCCCACCTACCGCCGCCGCCGACCCCTTGTATCGGACATCCACGTATACGCTATATCCATCAGGATCCTAGCCATTATTGCCACCTCTGTTCCCGGCAACGTACCGCGATCGTCAATGCGGTAGCAACCACATGATCCCACTACCCTCATTGCCATCCATCGTTGCTCGCACACCCCCTTCACGCGCCTTGCTATCGGACCAGCTAGCGCAGGTGGTGGGGGAGGTCCTCCATGTCCGGCCACCATGACAACCATGTCGATCCCTACTTGCCGTTGCCACCCATATGCGAGGTGCACCGCCTCGACCGATTCTATGATGCCCTAGGGTCACGTGTCGTTGCCTAGACCGACCCCATGTTGGGCTGGCCAATGCGCATCTCTAAACTGCTAGACACCTCTTTGATTGGAGCTTCTGTGGCAGGCTGGGTGAACCTTATTACTCTTGTGTGGAGTAGGTGCCTTCAGCGCCCATTACAGTGTTTTCCACAACCGGCACACACTACAACGACATGTTGGGCTGGCCCATTTATCCTTTCGTTTTTTTGTTTTAAACTGCAAAAAAGAAGAGCGTGCATGTGACCCGAACACACGACTTACGGTTTACAGTTTCCTACAGTAGCCACCTCATGGTGGTTTGGAGCATCAGAATGTTGATTGGTAAAACTGAGTAGGTAGATATGTCGTTCTCTCGGGCGAATGGGGTTGCCAGATTAGTTGTGGGAGTGATTGACATTGATGTCTTATCGGAGTATGTGCCATGGTACTAAAAGAGTCTTGGGTATTATTTGGCCAACGCGCATCTCTAAACTGCTAGACACCTTTTTGATTGGAGCTTCTGTGGCAGGCTGGGCAAACCCTATTACTCTTGTGTGGAGTAGGTGCCTTTAGCGCCCATTACAGTGTTTTCCACAACCGGCGCACACTACAATGCCATGTTGGGCTAGCCCGTTTATCCTTTCGTTTTTCTGTTTTAAACTGCAAAAAACAAGAGCGTGCATGTGACCCGAACACACGACTTGCCGACAGTAGCCACCTAGACATTTAAAGTGATGTGATTTGTTACATTCTCTTTTCTCTTTTCTTCCTTCTTCCTTTTTTATGTTTCATTTTTATTTTTATTTTTCCTTTTTTTCTTGTTCCTTTTTTCTTCCTTCTTTCAAAATGCGCAACATTTTTAATCAAAATTGATGACAAAATGGATGAACTTTTTCAAATCCATGAACCTTTTTCCAAATCAAGTGAACGTTTTTCAAATTTTTGAAAAAATCAAATTTGATGAACTTTTTTTTGAATTGGTGAACTTTTTTAATCAAAATCGATTAACTTTTTCCAAATCTGTGAACTCATTTGAAAAATCCAGTGAACTTTTTTTAAAATCCGGTGAACTTTGTTCAAATTCGTGAACATTTTTCAAAATTAATATCTTTTTAAAAATTGAGGAACTTTTCTAGAATTTGTGAATTAATTATCAAAAATAAGTTTTATTTTTCAAATAATTTATAATTGGACTAACAAGAAGGGTCAAATTGCGCTCTTTTCGGATATAATACATGAAAGTCATCGTGGTGCAGTGGTTATTGCGCTAATTGGGTCGACGATGACATGCGAGTTTGATCCCCACATCTCGCAATTTTTTTTTCTCGCTGGATGCTAGTGATGCTGGGCCCGCCTAGTAGCGATCGCCTTCGAGCACCAACTTAGGTGAGCGGCGCTGGGGGCGCCGAAATGGAGCGCCCGGCGGACTGAGCCGCCTGCCCAACCTCGCCTACTCCTAAAACCAAGTCATGGGCCGCATGCCCACTGGGCCCAAAGCCCACCCCCTCGTGACGGTGCTCTAGTCCAACAAAGGCCAGCAGAGAATTCAACCGCCGCCAAATCCACCACTGGATCCATCGTCATCGCCAGCGGCCGCACCACGATGATCTCGCTACATATCTGACTTGGGTAAAGCTTATTTTTCAATTTTGGTAGACGCCATATTTAGAGAGACATCAACAAATTCCCAAAGGAATAGGTGAAATGCTAGTGTTTACCTCAAAGGAATTTCCATAATTCAACACCGTTTGTCCACTTTGAATGGACTGATCAAAGGGTGTGAACAAACAAATTGTACTTATATGCCAAAACACTTAAGACTGGAAAAGGAAAAACAGAAAAATCCGGCTAGAGGGGCACGTACCCTGGTAGAATATGTACTCATCATTTGTAACGACTATATCCCTATACAGTTATACCGTTATTCGCAACACTATATTTCTATACTGTTATGCTAGAAGGTAGCACAGATTCTATGCAGTTGATTTTTTTTTTGCAGGAGGGTAATTGATTTTCATCTGTGAAGAAAATGGTGTTGAGAAGTTTGTTCTATGTACCTTTTTATCCTATGAGCATACTTTTTAAGTATTATTTTGTTGCAAATACAGATAAAATGCCGCTGAAAGTTTGTCACATTCCAACTTCATAATCTTCATACTCTTCTAACCATGTAATCGCAGGGTTTGCCATCCAAACAAATTTTGCTACACTAGTAGAAAACAGGGCTTTGGTCACGGGGCAATATTCACATTAGTCCCGGTTCAGTCACGAACCGGGACTAATGTGAGCATTGGTCCCGGTTCGTGCGGCTAAGGCTTTAGTCCCGGTTCACCTGAGCCCTTTAGTCCCGGTTTGAGATACGAACCGAGACTAAAGGGTGCGATGCCCTTTAGTCCCGGTTTATGTCTCAAACCGGGACTAAAGATTAGACCTTTAGTCCCGGTTTGAGACACGAACCGGGACTAAAGGGTGCGATGCCCTTTAGTCCCGGTTTGTGTCTCAAACCAGGACTAAAGGTCCCATTTTCAAACTTTACCCCCCCCCCCCCCGGTGGATCGCTTTGTTTTGAAAAAATCAAAAGAAAATGATAAAAACTTCAAAAAATAAAATCCTTCGAGAGGTAGTTATATTACTACATCTACTAGTTAGGAAAATTTAAAAACTTAAATTTGGACATGTTTTGCAAAAAATGTAGGGAAAATGTAAAACGGCTATAACTTTGCATACGATGTCGGAAAAAAACGTATAATATATCAAAATGTTCGGAACGAAAATCCGCATCCGATGGGACCGCCTACGGCATGTTTGCAATTTTTTAGAATCCTCAAATTCTAAAAGGAAAAAAAGTTATGCTCAAATTTCAGTTTTCTTGAATTTTTGTTAAATCTGGTCAAACTATGGTCAAACTAGTTATTCAAGAAGTATTAGTGTTACTAAATAATTATTCAAGAATATTAGTGTTACTAAATAATTATTTCAATTTTTTTGAATTTTGGTCAACTATGGTCAAACTGTGGTCAAACTACTTATTCAAGAAATATTAGTGTTACTAAATAATTATTGATTTTTAGAACAATAGTTTCAAACTCAAAGAGTGAAATGTGTGACTTCATGCTCAAGCTAAATTCCTGAGGGTTAATAGGATTGACATCTTACTATTGTCAGGAAAAACAACAAGTGCAGACTTGGAAACGAGGGAGAATAGAACCTGGAAGTTAAGCGTGCTCAGGCTGGAGAAGTGAGAGGATGGGTGACCGTTCGAGAAGTTAGATGATTTGGAATGATGAGGGGTGTTTAGAGATTAAAGGTTAAATTGAGTAGAGATTAGAGGTTAAAATAATTCAGAAATTTAAAATTAAAAAAATCAAAAAAAAAATTCATAAAATTTCCTTTAGTACCGGTTGGTGTTACCAACCGGGACTAAAGGTGGACCTCCAGGCAGCGGCCACGTGGAGGGCCTTTAGTCCCGGTTCCAGTTAGAACCGGGACTAAAGGCCCTTTTTCTACTAGTGCTATTGAAAGCTTGCTGAAATTCCATGAGTCAATGCAATGAAAAACCAAATAAACGAATTCACATTCATGCCCATTTCAGTTTCCTTGCCGAATTGGTATTCAAGTCAATTCAATACAGACATCCAAACAGAGTGTTATGTCTTCTGCAGTGCTATTTTTTTTATTTGTGGGGTCTTCTATACTGTTGTTAAATAGGAAGTAACGAAGTATACATATAGCATTCGCCTGAAATTACATCAGCAAATTGAACACATTTCACGCCATTAGGTGAGAGACACAATTTGAAAATGACAAGAAACGAGATAAGGGAGAATGCTGAGCTACTGAAATTACAAATTGCTAGCAAATCGACATTAGTGTGATGGCTTATACTATGTATCTCGCTTCACATTCCTTGAGGCCAATATACATCTCTTTTCTTGAATGACCCGTTCAAGAACAAAACTTTACCGGTAATGCAAACTCTATAAATTCTATTTCCATGTAGAGCATCAAAATCTAAAAAACTAAAAGGATCTGCTTGTGAGAGACAACAATCACACAAGGTCAAGACTAACGCGGACACGTGAAACCAGTATTATCTATTACCCCTATAAAAGGAAGAGAGGGCGGAGAACTAATTCATCCTATTCATCAAATCCTACGATCTGATGGTCTACACCCCCATCAAACTAAACGTGTTTGATGCTTTAATTACCCACCATGCCATTACTTTAATTAATTACCCACCCTGCCATTTCGTTAACCCTCTCCTTGTCTACGCACGAACAAAACCAAACCGCCGCCGTCTCTCGACCACGCCACACGCCTCGCCCCACCTATTTCCCACACCTCCACCTCTGCCTCCATCTCCACGCGCCGCCGGACAGTCGCGCCCACGCTCCAGGCGCACGGCCGCCTCCTCCACGCGCCACCCGGACCGCCGACCGCCACGCCCACGCTCCAGGCGCACGGTCGCGTCCTCCACGCGCCGCCCGGACCGCCGACGGCCGCGCCCACCCTCCAGGCGCATGGACGCGTCCTCCACGCGCCGCCCGGACCGCCGACCGCCGCGCCCACGCTCCACCGTACAGACGCGACCTCCACGCGCCTCCCGGACAGGCACCGCCTGAAGTCCACCCTACAGGTGCCTTCCGCCCATATTCTGGTTGCAGTGACCATTTTTTGTTTAATTGTTCGCATGTTCAATACCACACCTCCGCTCTCAGATCTAGGCTGCTCGTTGGTGCCGAGCCCCAGCGTAGCACCCACCCTCTCCATCTCCTGCGTCAGGAATCTGTTCCCACGGCCCTCCGACAGGTTCGTGGCTAAGTCACGGCCGCCGCGATGGCAAGTACTCCATGCGCCCTCGGTCGGTCGCTGCCGTCGCCGAGCAGTCCTCCTAGGATTTCGCATCTTAGTTCGCTACTGGAGATGAACAGGACCAAGAGCTGCAGAGATGGCAAGTACTTGACAAGAAAGAATTACAGGCAGTTCCACCTGGAGGTGGGACAGGCTGTGGAAATTGAATGTATTGTAAAGATTTAGGATGTAAACCAGGAGGTGATCAAAGTATTGGAGGGGCTGGGATTTCGTGAAGGTCAGCTCTTTCATATTGTTGCAATTTTTTAATAACATTCTGCAATGCGTTCAATCCATAAGATTATGTACTGCACGTTAAGTCTAATTTGGCATCAAAATCTTATTAATTCATACCTGAAATAAATTGCTATTCTTTTGATTTACCAAGCCTCATGGTATGTTTACTCGTGTGAGGACAGTCTCTTGGTATGCTATTTCTGATACATATCCTTCCATGTGTACAAAAAATACCCATCTTCCGTTTCACTGAGAGGGGATGATACCGACGGTTCACTGCTATATTTGATGTGAAAGTGTAAATTGTGTGTCTGATTAGGCTTTCTCTTTGGTTGCTATTGGAATATATAGGAGGTTGCCTGCTTTCCTTTTATGCCATAGTTCACACCACATTTTTGTTTTTAGGCTTATGTATGAGTTGGTTTCAAGCTATGCACATGCTGCTCCAATGTATATTTACAGAAACTTCTCAAAGTTAGATTGGAGGAATGCCCATTTCTTCACCACTTCGGGCGTAAAAGTAGTACGTGGAGCAAGTTATTGCTTCCCTTCTCATTTTTTGCTGTCAAGAATCAAGTATTATACTTAATGTTTTTTTATTTTATAGCCTCATTTGTGATCTTTTTCATTTTATTCCTTGTTAATATATTCAAGGGTCTCATTGCTACTTTGTCTCGATAATTTTATATCTACTTCATGTCATCACAAATACATGTTTTTAATAGGATCCGTCTTTTCTTTGTTCTATTTTGGTCTTACCTTAAGGCCATACCACTGCAGGAAACTTGGCTTACTTGGGAGTATGATCCATGATTTATGATGTTGTGAGTGACTTCTCGTGTTTAGTGCTTGCGGCGTAGATCAGTAGATGGAGAAGAGCCGACTTAACTGGAGTCCACACAGCACAAACGAACCAGGTAGCAATATCGAGCTACATGTGCTCACTGATCTCATTTGTTGTGCATACAATCCCCGTTTTAAATATTTTGTTTTGTACCTGTGTTGCATCTGATGTTATGCATTTGCAAACTTGACAAGTGTGAACTACAATTCTCTGTAGAATTTGGACTTCCAGTACTCCTCTCATATAACCTGCATTTTTGCGTATGTTTAATCTCTTATGGGCTGATTTTTACAAACATCCAAAAACTGGGTGGGATAAAGATTTGCTGCTTGAGATCAATCTTTGAAATAGACGATGTGTGAGAATGAGTAGAGAGTTAAACTGACACTATGTGTGTTTGAGAAAATTGAGAACCTCTACTTGTCAATTGCTAAATAAATATCTAAAACACTTAAAGAGTTTTGTACATATTTCCGTAGGAGCTTGAATAGAGAAGATAACGCTTTGGTTTTTGTTAGCGATATGAAACTTCACTGCTTATCTCTATATGAGTTGCCATCACTTATAATGAGGATGCATTTTGGTTTGACTTGGGTTTATTTATTTGCATATCACTTTTCCTACTGCGATGTGACTGAACGGTTCAGAATTTAATAACATTTCAATTTAATGCCTTTCAGAGTGTTTACATTTCTTACAAGTGCAAGAAGGCAGTTACACTACTGAAATTATATGCGGATGAAATGCTTGGGACTACAAGATGCTACAAGGAAACTAAATGCAAAAGAAAACTATGGAGGAAGTATTATGTGCAATAATAAATCTGGAGGAAGAATAAAAATCAAGGTAATGACTATATTACATCCATGGTGGCCTGAAAGAGACAAAATCAGGGGGGATGGTGAAAGTAGAAATGTAGAAGAGCTTTCTTATATTGTCTCCAAGCAAGCTGAGGAATACTATTAAGTTTCTCAAAAAAAGGAGATGAAATAAGAACCAAAATAAAAACAAAGGGAATGACAATGACCTGAAAGAGGAACTTTGAAGGTAAACCGTGATGGAGTTTTCCTTGCTGAAAATACTATTGATGGTTGTGGAGCCACAATTAGTGATGATGAAGAAGATGTAGTCGGTTGTGGGATGAGGAAAACTGCGAATATCCTGAACATACAAACAAAACATGTAAACTGGGAGTACTGCCAGTTTAGGAGCAAAGTAACCATTACTAGAGTAATGAATCTGAGAAATTAGTTGTTGAACTTGAGAACTGTTGTAATTCTCGACAATGAGATGGTCTTATTTTTTGTCCCAGTAAAGGTTGGAGGTAGAATCAGCTTCAAGCTCGAGTACCCAATGGTAGAGAAATAGAAAGGAGGCACAAGATGGAAGTATGAACTCTGGCAGTAACATTTTTAATTTTCCAAGTTATGTTGATGATGTTAAGGTTAATGGACAACTCTACAGGCACTTAGTGGAACACAAGCTTTTGTTGTTGAGTTCAATATAAGGTGTCCTGTGTATTTTTTAAGGTGTCATGTTTCTCAAGAGAATACATCTGCACGTAAGGAACCAGCTAATAAATGAACTAGCTCACAAGCAGTCTTTGCTTTTGCTTCATTGATTTCATTGTAGCATAGTTCTATTCATATTTCTGATACTTATTTTTTCTGTATCACTTACAATTTTTGTTTAGCAAAGTGATGTCCCTCTTGAATAATCATATGCTGCTGTCAGTTCGAACATTGCACTTAGCAAATTTAATCTTTTATGGGATTGGATGTGATTTTCTCTTCCCTTATACTAATTCTAACATTAATGGGATATTGCGTACAATGTTCTAATGCTAAGCTGTTGTAAGTACTCGGTTATCAAAAAAACTTGTAAGTACTCACTGTGGTTTCAGCATGATGCTTGGTATATGGAGTTTATAGTATTAATCTGATGCATAAGCCTTTCCAAATTAATTCAGCATGTCTGCTCTGGTTTTACTTTCTTTTCTTCTCTCATCCTTAAGTTTCTTGCTTGTGTTACTATGAAGGATGTGCAAGAGAGTTGATGCCTGCCAAGTTCCAACTCTGAAGGATGTGCATCTCATTTTACTTAAAGCAAGCACTCCAAGTAGCAAATCCCGAATGGAATGATGTTTCTTTTTCCTCTGGCATCGTCGATTACCAGCTTGTGTTCCAAAAAGCACAGAGAGGCGACTACCTTTGAAACCCACAAAAGCAACTTATTTAGTTTTTTTAACGCTCAAGATAATGATAATGCATTTATCTACATGAACTTGTCTGATTATTTTGCTTTTATTTTATTGCACTCATGGAATGCGAAAGAACTAAATCAACCAATTTGCAGGGTCAATATTCGTTGTTTCACGATTTTTCATTCTGCTATGCGAAAACTCCAAATATTGACTTACTATTTTCATTCAGGATGGTGACCAGATAAGGAAGCAATTTTTGGTGCACCTACTCAACTACATCAACAATTAAGCTGCACACAACATTCCGGATACTTACGTGAATTCATTAGCCTTATTAGGAAATACTGGGATAATTGTTTTGGCTCTATGCACATGACGAGTCGATGATACATTAAGGTTGTGTTTGGCTGCTCAGTTTTTTTGAAGTATTTGGAGAATGCTATGGTTTTCTCATAAACCACAGATTTCAAAACTTTGAGCTGTTTGGCTTCAACAAATAGTTTTATAAACCATAGTATCTCTAATACCATGGTTTTTTGGTAGTATTTAATAAAGAGATCTTCACCACTTTTTTACAAACTGAAAAAACCGTGGTTTTTAAAAACTGAAGAATTAATTGTACTGAGGTTTTCGGTTACTACTGTTTTGAGAAAACTATGTTGCCAAACTAGGCCTGTAGTGTTTTCTTGATTTGTAATAGTACTTTTGAGTGCAATCAAAATATCTTTATGTGCATGTTAATTCTGACATATGTTTGTCATATTAATTGAGACGTGCATTTGCACGTGCACGCTTACTAGTTCCTTGCAAGAGAGAGCACAGAACACAAGAACGAAGAGATTTGGGCCGCGTGAACTTCTCACGGCTTTTCTTCTGCTTCTATTATTCATTCAAGGTACAAGGTAGTGGGCCTCGCGGCCGCAAAACACCGTGACCCATTCAGCGTCTTGCTACATAACGACTTGACTTGGTTCTTGCAGGGACTTGACGAACTTATTAGGACGCGACCCAAACAGACTCGGCATCGGCCAAACTAAGACAAGACGTACTGTAAGCACACAAGCCGCCGCAATTGTTTATTTGGAAAGGAAAACATTCAATATGATTTACGTATTCCCTCCCGATGTAAAATAATTGTCGCAGTTTTGTATTAAGTTTGAACTAACCTAGTAGCAAACTGCGACACTTATTATGGATCAGAGAGAGTACGATATACCAGTAACGGGTGACAATTTATTCATGGTCTGCTGTACGTATTTGCATTTCCGTGCTCCAAGTATCATCATGTCTGGCCTACCGCCGCCTGGGTTGCCCGTGTAGGTACCCGTGTATCCCTTCACGTTGTTCAAAGCACCGGCTGTAGGTTCACGAATAGTCCGATTAAGTTACAGCTATATATTAGACACGAGGAAAGGGACACTGGATGACACTGAGAGGCAGAGAGTTGATGATGATACCTCTGGCAGCGAGCGCATCCTGCGCGACGACGGATCACGCACAGGAAAGCGGCGAAGTTCTTGAGCAGAGCCATTGTTAAAGGAAGGACGCTTGTATTTTCGCTGTGCTTGGAAGCAATGCCTCGGGGCCTACGTACTTATACGCAAATCCGACGCAGCATGAGGACCAGGAGCATGAGGACCATATAGTGCTGTGTGCAGGTCCAACTCCAAGGTCATGCGTTCACGGGTCGGACGAAGCTAGACAGGCCAGAACGATAGAAAATGACTTGTCACTAGACTCTAGCGGCAAAAGTCGTCGAGAATTCTCTCCTTTTCACCCTAAAGCGGAGCACCCGCCTGCACCTTTGGGCAACTCATCTCATCACCTTCGAGTGACTTTGGCTCCTCTTGCAGTCCACTCCGGGTCGTGCGGCAACTTGCATTACTCGAAAGCACTGAGTAGAAGAAGCATGGCATAAATCGTCTCGATTACAAACGTCTCGCTATTAGAAAAAGAATAAAAAAATCCGCATGTATCACCCACCATGCACGTCTTTTTTTTTAGCATCATTACGGACACAAGCGCTCATATACACGCGCATACACTCATCCCTATGAACGCACACACGCACACCCTACCCCTATGAGCACTTTCGAGAGACTGAGCCGGCATATCATCTTGAGATTTACGAAGTCACCGTAGGCGCCTCGTGGTCGACGGGAACGTCTCCTCCCACTGAAAGCGTATCGCCGGAAATCCTGAAATAAATCCAGGAATAATGCGAGCACCAGGATTTAAACCCTGGTGGGTTGGGGATACCACTGTCCACCTAACCAACTCAACCACAGGTTGATTCGCCTTTTTCTTGACCGTTCGGGGAGCATGGAGCCTTACAAACTAGTGTGTGTGTTTATCCTGAGCCTTTTTTGCAGGGCTAAAATGAGAGGCATATAGGCCGTGAATGCTTTGATTTCCATGCATTATTTCTTCCGGGTCTTTTTTCTTAAAAAAAATGGTACCTAAGGATCTCTATTCATTGAAAAAATATGGCCGGTTGATTAATGCGAAATCAGACTAAAGCCGGCACAACAATCCACGCGGGGCAACACCGGCCGACCTGGCCAGCCACACAAAGATTCAAAATCGCCACAGTGAAGAAACACAAAGTCGAGGTTGTCACCAAGCGTGATCGTCATCACTCCTCCATAAACATGCTAGTCTGACTTTACCATCGACTTCCACCAACGAAGCCGTCGTCACCAAATGCCAGAGCCGATGCCGGCCCATGCCAAACAGTCGGCCACCAATGCAGGCGCCCACACAACTCCGACTAAGCCCTAAAAAAGACAACCCCGACTAACAAAGCCATCAAAATAGAGAAGAATTGTGCAGAGCTGGCGCCAACCAACACTTCCTCGAAGACGATCAGCCACCTGTCATTGTCACCACCTAGGCACCTCCGGGCCTCCGGGGCACCTTTGACTCCGTGACGACATGGAGAGACCAAGAAGAAACCTATCGAGCATGCTAGGATGAAACCGACCCTGCACCGTTGGACGTTATCTTTGAAGCCAAACTTGGACACCACACCATCACCCTACTTGGGCACCTACCAACCGTAATTCCATGAGCTTCTAGCACACGAAGAGCACAAACGTGATCAATGGGTCTCCATGGACAACACCCCAAAGAGGGAAGTCGTGATGCGGACGTTGTCGCTTGACCCGACCTGGCCTTAGGCTTTCACCCAAAGAACTGGTTTTGAGGGTGCACATGGGATGAACTCCATGACAGTGCCTCCAAGGAGGAAAAACGACGTCCGTGGACGCCGATGCTGTCGGCCACAGAGCCCGGCAAGCTTTCACACGAAGCACCGCCCAACACCACACCCCCACGCACCACACCTCTGCTAGCCCGCACACCTCCCACGAACCCTCCGCCGTGACCATGCAGGAGCCACCACAACCTCGCCACCGGTCAAAAAATAAAACCAGGCGAGACCGAACCATAAAAAAGAAAAGGTAGCACTATGTATTCTTTACGGTTTTAGTAATGCAACCTATACAACATAACAGATAGTGCCAAACCAAACACTAACACTGTCTCGTTAGTTCACTGTCAAAAAGAAGATACTCTTCTCGTTAGTTCACTATCAAAAATAAGATACTCTTCTCGTTAGTTCACTGTCAAACGCTGTGGAAAAAAGGTGCAAGTGCATGTGTATGATACTGTAAATGTGTGTGTGTGCATCTATGTCATAATTGATGTTTCTAAAGAAAAGACATTGTTATCGTGAGTTCATTAAAGGGAAGGGAGCCACACACCAAGCCGGAAGCGTGCGTGCGTGTGTGTGTTTGATATTCAAGTACGCGATCCCGTACGTCATGGTGTCCAAGAAGGTTCACTTGATTATTAAGAAAAACACAAACCAAGTCCACCTTCTCTATCTTCATTTGGAGATTGTTGCCCGCGGTAGCTTCCGTTTTATCTTGGACCTCAGCTTGTTATTTCCATGAACGATTTGCACCAACTTGAGGTTCATTGCCATTGTAGCGGTCTCCAAATCTTGTTCTTCATCACTCTCCCGAGCATATGGATCCTCTTGCCACTGCATGCACACAACGATAAAACTAGTTAGCAAACATATTAACCGTGAATTAATTCAATTTAAGACAAAGCAACTACACTAGTAGAAAAAGGGTCAAACGTGAAGCACATTAGTGCCGGTTTGTATTTGAGCCGGCACTAATGTATACATTAGTGTCGGTTCCAACGGCTAGCCGGGCCGCTTTCATTAGTACCGATTCGTGGCGAACCTTTTTAGCACCGGTTCGTGCCACGAACCAGTACTAATGAGAGTGGTGGCAGGATGTTGTCAGACTGGGGCCCCTCCAGCTCCTTTAGTACCGGTTCTTGGCACGAACCGGTACTAAAGGTCGTCCTACATAAACCCTTCGTTCACCCGAGCTCGCTCTGTTCTTCCCCTTTCCCCTCTCCTCTCTGTTCTTTCCCTCTTCCTCTCGAGCTCATCACACATTTTACCCAAAATTTGTCAAGATTTGAAGGCCCCCATCCATTCAAATGATCACAAAGGTTAGTAACTTTGTCCTTTCATCTCTCATTGCTAGATTAGCTCTTGCAATGCTTTGTATAGTGATTAATTTGTGAGTTTAGTAATTTGGGAGGATATATATATATATGTGCTAGTATTTTATTTATATGCAATTTGAGGTAAAAAAATAACACTTAGTTTGCATATGTAGGTGTGGTTTACTTAGTGCCTTCTAAATTTCCGTCGTAACCACCGTCGATCGCCCGCACCGTCCCGTCGCCGGCACCACCTTGTGGTGAGCCTCTTGTTCATGAAATTTTATATAAAAATTGATATTTGTGTGATTTGGATATATAGTTACTCGTATAATTATCTTACCCGTACGTTGTTTGTTATACATATAGTGCCATGCTTTTGATATCCGTCCCCGTCGGCCCTCGTCCTTGTTATGATTCGGATGTGGTATATATATTCTCTTTTAAAACTAGTTGCATTTCGTGTTTATGACAAATTATGCCCATCAAGTTGACATAGAAATTTTTTCTAGGAGGTATGTGAACCAGAAATTCCAACCGACCCTATTGTCGAGAGGTTAAATTTAGTTGAAAGAGAAAACGAGTACTTGAAAGAAAAATTGAAAAGAATTGAGGGGGAGAAGATGGAATTGGAGTTGCATGTTGCCGATGTCGTCGATGATCACAAGATCAAGATGAAGAAAATGCGTTTGAAGATTAGAAATATTAGAAAATATGCCATCGATAGTGAGGCTTGGTATCATTATGCTGTTGGATCCATTGTTACCTTAATTGCAATCTTTATCGTATTTTTTGTTGCACTTAAATGCTTTAGCTAGAGAGTTATTTGTTTGTTGCATTTAAGTGTTGTATGAACTTTATGTATGAACTTGTATTAATTTGGTCTATTCGGTGTTGTGTAATGAAGATGAGCCGGCAATGGATGTACAATGACCGATGCTCTCCCCAGTTCGTTGAGGGCGTGCATACTTTTCTACTTGCGGCTGAGGCAAACAAGCGGGTGGATGGTTTTATGCCTTGTCCATGTGCTCGCTGTAAGAATGGTCACAATTACTCTACGTCAAGAACCATTCACGTCCACCTGTTTAAGTCCGGTTTTATGCCCCACTATAATGTTTGGACCAAGCACGGAGAAAGAGGGGTTATGATGGAAGACAATGAAGAAGAAGAGGACGACGACAACTATCCTGGCCATGGGTTCCCTGAATACGATGATACAACAATGGGGGAAGAAGCTGAGCCGGTAATGCGGGAAGAAGCTGAGCCGGCAATGCGGGAAGAAGCTGAAGAAGAGGCATCAGATGAGCCCGTTGATGATCTAGGTTAGGCCATTGCCGATGCAAAGAGAAACTGCGCAAGTGATTTGGAGAAGAAGAAGTTGCAGCGCATGTTAGAGCATCACAAAAAATTGTTGTACCTGAATTGCGTAGGTGACAAGAAAAAGCTGAGCACCACACTGAAATTGCTACAATGGAAGGTAGAGAATGGTGTATCTGACAAGGGATTTGGAAAGTTGCTGGTAATGATAAAGGATATGCTTCCAAAGGACAACAAATTGCCCGAGAGTATGTACGAAGCAAAGAAGGTTGTCTGCCCTCTAGGGTTAGAGGTGCAGAAGATACATGCATGCCCTAATGATTGCATCCTCTACCGCGGTGAGTACGAGGATTTGAACGCTTGCCCAGTATGTGGTGCATTGCGCTATAAGATCAGCCGCGATGAACCTGGTGATGTCGAGGGCGAGCGCCCCAGGAAGAAGATTCCTGCCAAGGTGATGTGGTATGCTTCTATAATACCACGGTTGAAACGTTTGTTCCAAAACAAAGAGCATGCCAAGGCGTTGCGATGGCACAGAGAAGACTGTAAGAAAGACGAAAAGTTGAGAGTACCCGCTGACGGGTCGCAGTGGAGAAAAATCGAAAGAAAGTACGGGAAGGAGTTTGCAGATGACGCAAGGAGCGTATGGTTTGGTCTAAGCGCAGATGACATTAATCCTTTTGGGGAGCAGAGCAGCAAACATAGCACCTGGCCTGTGACTCTATGTTTGTATAACCTTCCTTCTTGGTTGTGCATGAAGCGGAAGTTCATTATGATGCCAGTGCTCATCCAAGGCCCTAAGCAACCCGGCAACGACATTGATGTGTACCTAAGGCCATTAGTTGAAGAACTCTTACAACTGTGGAATGGAACAGGTGTACGTGCGTGGGATAAGCATATGGGGGAAGAATTTGACCTAAAGGCGTTGCTGTTCGTGACCATCAATGATTGTCCTGCTCTCAATAATCTTTCAGGACAGACAAACAATGGATACTGCGCATGCACGCATTGTTTGGACGATACCGATAGTATATATTTGGCTAATTGTAAGAAGAATGTGTACCTGGAACATCGTAGATTTCTTCCGAGTAGGCATCCCGTAAGAAAGAAAGGCAAGCATTTCAAAGGTGAGGCGGATCACCAGACGAAGCCTCGCCACCGTACTGGTGCTGATGTACATGATATGGTCAAGGATTTGAAGGTGGTCTTTGGAAAGGGTCCTGGTGGACAACGTGTTCCAAATGACGCTGACGGACGCGCACCCATGTGGAAGAAGAAATCTATATTTTGGGACCTGCCCTATTGGAAAGACCTAGAGGTACGCTCCGCAATCAACGTGATGCACGTGACGAAGAATCTTTGTGTGACCCTGCTTGGCTTCTTGGGCGTGTATGGAAAGACAAAAGATACACCTGAGGCACGAGAGGACCAGCAATGTATGCACGGAAAAGACGGCATACATCAGGGTCATGCAAGCTACGCTCTTACCAAAGAAGAGAAGGAAATCTTCTTTGAATGCCTGCTCAGTATTAAGGTACCGTCTGGCTTCTCATCGAATATAAAGGGAATAATAAACATGGCAGAGAAAAAATTCCAGAACCTAAAGTCTCATGACCGCCACGTGATTATGACGCAACTGCTTCTGGTTGCATTGAGGGGGCTTCTACCGGAAAACGTTCAATTAGTCATTGCGAAGCTATGTGCATTTCTCAATGCAATCTCTCAAAAGGTAATCGATCCAGAAATCATACCAAGGTTAGAGAATGATTTGGTGCAATGTCTTGTCAGTTTCGAGTTGGTGTTCCCACCATCCTTCTTCAACATCATGACGCACGTCCTAGTTCACCTATGCGAAGAGATTAACGTTTTGGGTCCTGTATTTCTACATAATATGTTCCCCTTTGAGAGGTTCATGGGAGTTTTAAAGAAATATGTTTATAACCGTGATAGGCCAGAAGGAAGCATCTCCAAGGGCCGTCAAAATGAGGAGGTCATTGAGTTTTGTATTGAATTTATTTCTGACCTTAAGTCGATTGGTGTTCTTGAATCGCGACATAAGGGCAGACTGGATGGAAAAGGCACGCTAGGAGGGGAACAAATAATATGTATGGACGGACATTCTCTCACTGAAGCACACTACACAGTTCTACAGAATTCCGCCTTGGTGGCTCTGTATATGGATGAACACAAGAATTTGCTACGCTCCAAACACTCGGAGCGGTCTGATGACTGGATTACACGTGAACAAACCAGGAGTTTCGCCAGCTGGTTGCAGACACGTACCATGCATGACACCTCTCTTGAAGATGACATGTACTTGTTGTCCCAGTTACCATCTTCGAATATAATGACTTTCAAAGGGTACGAGATAAGTGGTAATACATTTTACACGATCGCCCAAGATAAGAAGAGCACCAACCAAAACAGTGGTGTCCGCTTCGATGCAGAAACCAAGACAGGAAAGGAAACATATTATGGTTATATACAGGACATATGGGAACTTGACTATCGACGTGGTTTGAAGGTCCCTTTGTTTCGGTGCAAATGGGTCAATATGACACGAGGCGGAGTAACAGAAGACCCACAGTACGGAATGACAACAGTGGATCTCAACAATCTTGCGTATGCAGACGAATCATTCGTCCTAGCCAATGATGTGGCATAGGTTTTCTATGTGAAGGACATGTCTACCAAGCCAAGAAAAAGAAAAGATAAGGAAGAGAATGCATCGTACGATGAGTCAAAGCGGCACATAGTTCTTTCTAGGAAGAGAAACATCGTGGGAGTGGATGACAAGACAGACAATTCAGAAGATTATGAAAAGTTTGATGAAATTGCTCCATTCACAGTGAATATTGACCCGAGCATCCTGTTAAATAATGAAAATTTTCCATGGTTACGGCGCAAAGGGACACACGCGAAGAAAAAGTTTCACACTCAAAGATGTGGGATGTGATCGGCTTCACTATCCTCACTTTCTTCTGTGTTTCACACCCAGAAGGGAATCTCTGTAATAGTTAGGGTAGTTAATTATGTGTTTTGGCATTTGAAACGCGAAGAAATTTTATGTGCAAACAAATTCTTTCATGCCTTTACTGATTTTTAAAGTTAAGTTATTCACAAACTAGTGATTCACACTAATTTCAAATAATTTAAAATTTAAACTATTCAAATTTAAACTATTCAAACTCCCGGCCCGTCCCGTGTCGTCCCCGTCCTCGTCGTCGCCGCCCCGTACGTCCCCGTCGTCGTCGCCGCCCCGGCGCGTACGTCCCCGTCCCCGTCATCGCCGCCCCGTCCCTGTCCCCGTCGTCGTCATCCCCGTCGTCGCCGCGCCCCTCGCCGTCCCCGTCGCCTCTCGCCTCGCCAGTGAGCGCACATACACACATACATTTTTCGTTTTTTAGTTATACAAATAGTTAGAAATTTTTCTGTTTTTTAGAAATTGTTAGAAATATTTCTGTTTTTTAGAAATAGTTAGAAATGTTAGAATTGTTAGAATAGTTAGAAATGTTAGAATTGTTAGAATTTTTTTTGTTTTTTAGTTATAGAAATAGTTATAAAAAAGTTAGAATTGTTAGAAATTTTTCTTTTTTTAGTTATAGAAATAGTTATAAAAAAGTTAGAAATTTTTATTTTTTTTAGTTCTAGAAATATTAGAAATGTTATAGAAATGTTAGTTATATAGAAATGTTAGTTATCAAAATCCAATCATCAAAAATATGTTACTTTTTGCGGGCATATAGCTAGTATTTGTTCTCGACGATGCCCGACCCGCATCCTTGCCGTCGACCCGTCTGCGACGACGTCCGACTGACCCATGTCTGGGACTGGGCTCCGCCGGGCTGGCACTGGGAGGTGCTGCCTGGAGGGGCGCGCCGCTTGATGAGGAACCCGGCCCCGGGTCCCGTCGTCGACCCTGATCTCATTTGATGGCGTTCGCGTGGGCCAGTTTCGGTGCGGAAGGAGCCGGCCCCGCCGGAGGTGGTACGTCTCCGTGTCAGGGAGGAGGACGAGCACGTCCATCGCTACATGGTTGCGTTAGAGGGCGGCAGGTTCTCCAATACCTGACAGTTTCTTCAGGGATCTCACTTCAGCTATGATCCTGTGAGGGTTCCTTCTCTTTGCGTGTCCACCGCCCGCGCCGCAGGAACCGCGAGTGTCCTAGATTCTTCTGTAGTATTCGATCTTTATTAGCTACCTAGCCAGTGATGTACTCGATATATAATATTCAAGACGATGTATTCGAGATTATATATTATTCGAGACGGTGTATTCGAGATTATATCTATTATTCAAGACGATGTATTCGAGATTATATATTATTCGAGATGATGTATTCGAGATTATATCTATTATTCGAGACGATGTATTCGAGATTATATCTATTATTCGAGACGATGTATTCGAGATTATATCTATTATTCGAGACGATGTAATTTGAATACTAAATTGTTTTATATTTCTTTTGGCATAGTTAAATAAAAGCTATGGCGGACAATACCGACAGAGAGGGAGAACATACCATGTTCGATATAATACGTGGGCCAGATGATGATCAGAATGAAGAAGATTATGACGGCTCCGAATTTCTAAACAACACCGGAGAGGGTGATATGATATTCGATCGCGACGGCCGAATTGATGAAGTCATGAACTACGATTATGACAACACCGGAGAGGTATATATATTTATATAAGCAGGCATCTGGTGATCATCACATGTTTTAAATGAGTTGAAGATATATTAGCGAATCGATCTTTCTTCTTTCAGCCATCCGGATCGAGCAAATCTTCAGGCAACAGGACGAAACGAGGCCCGAACAAAAAGTTGAAGGAGGGCGTAAAGTATAATATCGAGGCAATCAAACCTAATGGCGAACCATTAGCGCCTAAGAAGATTGCGAACAAGTTCGTTCGTCAGTGTGGAGTTCTTGTGAAGGACCAACTCCCGATCTCCCTTCAAGAATAGAGAGAGCCAGCAAAGCCACGTCCAGATCTTACTTTTGTCGACGACAGACAAAAAAGTCTGCTTTGGGATACTCTCATGGAACATTTCACCCTACCAGATCATTTCACGGAAGCAGATGTGCAGAAAGTCAAGGACGCTGCTCTTAGGAAGATGGCGGTTGCATTCAAGAACCACAAGAATCGTGAATGGACAAGTACGTCAAGGGAGGAAGAAAGACTCCAGTATTCGAGGGAACACTAGAGAATCAAAGTGCTCATTGGGACGATTTCGTGAAATTCAAGGATTCAGAATTATCTAAGGAACGGTCAAGAATAAACAAGGCCAATGCCGCAAAAAAGGATAAGTTCCATAAGCTGGGGCCAGGTGGCTATGCGGTGGGAATGCCTAAGTGGGATAAGTCTGAGAAAGAGATGTTGGATGCAAGTGTCACTCCAGAAACATTGAGCTGGCCCCCCAGGTGCAGGACTTGGTTCTATGCACATGGGGGGAGTTGGACCCGAAGACAGGCAAAGTTTCCAAGAAGGCATGTCTGGACGGAGCCGAAGATAAGCTACTTGTTGCAATAGAAGAGGCTCGATCCGGGTTGTTCGAGCCCAACAGAGAGAACGACGAGCTTACGCGTGCCTTGGGAAATCCTGAACACCCGGGAAGAACACGAGGCATTGGCGCTATTCCGTGGTATGAGGAGTTTTCGGACTGGAACGCCGACTACAGAACCCATGCGAGAAAGAAGATTGCGGAGGAGAAGAAGAGGAAGATGGAGGAGGAGCAGAGGAAGCTCGACTATGAACGCCTTCAAGGCCTAGAATCAGCGCACGCGGACTTGGCAATCAAATTCCAGTGGCAGCAGGAGCAGATCGACTCACATAGCCAGCAAAGGGGGTCTCAGCAGCTGCAGCAGCTAGTGGATGATCCAGCATTGGATACCACCGCCCCACCATGCCGAGAAGCAGCGTGGGTTCCGCCCCGTTTGACGCAATGCTAGATAGATACCCCGTGGATGACATCGCGGAGAACACTAACTGCGAGCTACACTTCAAAATTAAGAACATATCCTTGAAGGTGGCGGACGACATTGCTTATACAAATTCCCCCGATGCAACCTTCCATTGCAACCCGATTCTAACAGGGTATGCTCGTGTCGTGGTTGATGAGGTGGTGGACCAATATTCGGGGTTAGAGCTTGACATTCCTGGAGGTGACGAGGAGCACATACTCGGAGATGCCAAACATTGTATCATCCTATGAAGAAATGATTGCATCATCTTTCGAAGGCCACCGACACCGCGTCACCCGACTCCTCGTCGAAGTCCGCCACCGAGTCAGCAGACTCCCGCTCCTCCAAGTCCACCAACGTGTGAGGCCACTCCTCCTCCTCCAAGTCCGGCAAAGTGTCAGGCCACTCCTCCTCCAAGTCCGACACAGCGTCAGACGTCCACTCCTCCTCCAAGTCCGGCACAACCTCAGGCCACTGCAAATCCGGCACAGCTTCAGGCCACTCCTCCTCGTCCAACTCAGCCTCATCAACCGTCTCCGCCGCCTCAACAATCGCAGAAGAGACACCCCACAGCTATGGTGCGTAGCGATACGAGTCGAGGTCATAGTACAGGAAGTACAGGCGGAGGCAAGCGATATAAATATGGTCCGAACCTCACTACTCCTCTTCCTGAGAGGGCTTACGACAGGACCGAGGAGCAAACCAATGCCATAGTGCGGGCAAAAGTCGACGCCCATTTTGGACCGAAACCACCACCGCCGCCAAGGGAGAAAGTGCCTGTGGAAGTAGTTGACCACTTCATTCGTATGGCTCAACCACCAGCTCCTAAGCCTGTTGACACAGACTATGAGTGCCACATCGGGAAGTTACATCGACAACGTCTACAGAAGAAGGCGAGCTCGAGCTCGAGCAAACAACAAGCAGCTGTCAAAAAATGCGGGAAAACCATTGCCCAGCTGGGAGAACAGGCGGCGCAATCGATCCCCCCGCTTGTTGTGCCGCGAACAACACGTGACAGTACGCGCGCCCAATATTATTGTGGGCAAACAGTTTACGTTCCCGAGGTGGGCGGTGTGGTAATAACCCAGGAGCATATAATGCAAGCTGAAACTCTTAACATCACTGTTGGACAACTCCTCGAGATCGAGGACATGCCTGTGCTTACAGAGGAGGAAATAAAACGGAAATATGCCCGGGGCCAACCTTTGGTCAAGCCAGAAGAGGTCAAGAAGCTCCCAACGAGAATGTATGAATTGCATCAATGGTACATGGACATTACCAAGAGATCCGATCGAGAGTCCCTCATGGTGCAAGTCAAGAAGGATCATTACTACCATGAGAATCCTGTGACCGTTGAGTATTCTGAACTGTTTCAGTTATACAATCAAGACGCACTCGACAAATCTATCGTTAGTTGCTATTGTCTGTAAGTGATTCCTTTCTGTAATTTAAGTCTCAAGCTAGCTGTAGTGATCCTTTTAATCAATCATTACCTGTAATTATTCTTACTACATTCTTTTCTGTGGTATTATGCAGGATGAAGATGTATGAAATGAGAAAAGGTGGACGCTATGGCACTGGGTTCATTGACCCAAACACCATTAATGAATACACATGGAAAATAAACAAGCATTATGAAAAGCAGGTAGAGAACAACATGCTAGAGTTCTTGAAGCGCCTCAAATACAATGAAGATATACTACTTCCTTACAACTTCCAGCGAGTCACACTTTCTTGTACTACAAATTCTCTGTTTTTGCCTACTAGCTAGCTACATGTTTTTGCTTACATATGCCCGCTTAATTAAAACATGCAAACATGTGTGCATGCAGATTTCACTGGATCTTGTGTATCATTAAAGTTGACGCCGGAACAGTTCAAATACTGAACTCACTACTCAAAGCAAATAGTGACTATAACATCTTGTTTGGGATAGTCAACAGGTAATTTCAATCATTATTAACTATATATCTCGGCCTATTTAGTTCGTCATTTCATGATATGAACTATTTAATAACCCCTTTATTCATTTTCTTTGTCGGCGGGCAGGGCTTGGGCAAGGTTCATCAGCGTCACGGAAGGCGAATGGAAACGATAGCTGAAATAGTTTCGACCCAAGGTAAGTAATTAAGTAGTACTAGCTAGCTAGCTAGCTTCCATCTCTTTAATTATCATGCTTGACTAATTATTATCTGATCAAATTAAATTCCATTCTCGTAATAAAGGCCCTGAAGCAGGCGCAGGAGACTGATCTGTGTGCATTCTGCGTTTGCGAGAACATTCGCATGATGGCGTCCGAAATGAGCAGATCTCAAAGACAGGAATGGGTACGCTTGTCAGAACACTATTCACAATTTTTACACCATTATCGATATCTAGTCACACAACTAATACACATGCATATTGATCTCCTTCTTAACAGTTCAAAGAGGTGCGGGACAAGCTCCTAGAAACGGAGCGCGTAGAAGCACTTCAAAAGGAAATGGCGGGATTTTTGCTCGACCAGGTCATAAATCCGAAGGGAGAATACTATTACCTGCTACCGCCCCCATCGACCAGGTCATGAACCACTTCCAATTGTCATCGTGCTTCGAAGGCACCAATTAGGTTAATGTCACTGGCTCCGAAGGCAACATGCATATGTAGGAGAAATTGTATATAGCTGTACATGTGTGTATGTGTGAATTAATATGGTGGTTTGTGAGACATTGATGATATATATATGATTGGTTCTACTAGAAATT